>NW_019154168.1:2697920-2796893 GCF_002288905.1 Enhydra lutris kenyoni
CAGGGTCCTGGGATCGAGCCCCACATCCGGCTCTCTGCTCAGCAGGGGAGCCTGCTTCCTCCTCTCTCTCTGCCTGCCTCTCTGCCTACTTGTGATCTCTCTCTGTCAAAAAAAAAAAAAAAAAAAAAAATCTTTAAAAAAAAAAAGAATGAAACTGGTTCCTCATCATGAAGAAAAGTAGGTTGATGCTTAAAGCCTCAAGTATTAAAACATCAGAAATAATTACATACCATGTGTCCTCAGACCATGGAAAAATGCCATTCCTTAAGTAGCAGTAAGTTCTGTGGGTGAATTAAACTCTTTCTGCCCTACTCCCTTCAGTCCATAGCTTCTGACTACTCATTTAAATGTTTGCATGGACATAATCAGTTCTTCCTGCAGATTGAAAATGAAGGTTTCCAGGATGGAACTTATAGTTTTCTTTAAAAAGTAAACATACAAATATAGGGGTGCCTGGGTGGCTCGGGTGGTTAAGCCACCCACTCTCAATTTCAGCTCAGGTCATGATCTCAGGATTGTGAGACTGAGGCCTGCATTGAGCTCCACACTCACTCCCTCTGCCCCTCCCCCGCTTGCATGCATGTTCTCTCTCTCTAATAAATAAATCTTTTTTTTTAAAAAGGTAACAATACAAATATAATAAAAAGCAAAATGAGGCTTTGTCTATTGACTTGAATATATTGAGCAGCATAGGAAATGCTTATGTCATAACATCTCAAATAAAACCATGGATCTATATTTAAAATGCATCCTTTAAATACATTTTTAAGATAAAATGTGAAAATTGCTAAAGACATGGCCCATACTATATTGCTTCATAATTCTGACTGTTTAGAATTTTCAATTTGATTTTTTTCAAAATCGAAACAGAACTATGACAATGACCCTTTAAAATTCTAATTTCTTTAATGGTTTATTCTCTCTGCTTTATACAGAACTATTGGTAACTAGATTATTTATTAGATTGCCCAACTGTGTGGGAGGAAGGGTGCTTAAAATGATCCTTTTGTAAAAAGTTTGCTAGAGCAACAAAATAAGCTGAAAATTTGGGCAGGTTTTGTTGCGCTGTTGAGTACGCCTGTGGTAAGGAAACAATGACAGCCTCTTGTCTTCCCATATTGCATTTTTCCTAGGGAAAGAAGTACAAAGTTGGCATAGGTTAGAGTGTGGTTATGGAAGGGAGGTTCTGCACTGGAACATCATTTGGGTTATCTTCTGGTGCATTGTGCAAGGACTCTGTGCCAGGGTGAATGATGAGCTAGTGTACAACAGTTTTGCACTCAAGGAACATCACAAGCTCATGCTCTTGGTGGCTTAATTAATAAGTGTTGCACAGGTGGCCCAAGGGGATGGGCCCCAAGTCAGCATGCCGAGAAGAGAGTAGGGGCACTACAGAACAGAGGCTACAATCTTCTCAAATTAAGGAATATCTCATAGCTTTATCCCAACAGTGTGCTGGTCAAGGCTCTCTGTGGTCTGACCATAGCCTAGATTGTCTCTCCTGGTGAATGTGTTATGTGGCCTACACCCTCATAAACTGTCACACTACACATGCCCACAGAGTCTGCACCATCACAACTTAATACTAAACAGAATTGTATCAGTATGAGCTCAATTATGTAAAACAGAGATGTAGAAAATAAACAATGAAAGCATACATACTAAATATGAAAAAAGTAGTCATTTTGAGAGATTTCATGCTGAGTTTTTTGCCAAATATTGTTAAATGAATGTGCACTTTCTTTTGTGAGCAGAAACGTTATTATTTGTCTTTCTCTGAACACAGAAACATGTTTTTCTTTCCATCCACATACAAGCATTTCATATCTTTTTCTAACAAAGACAGAATAGAATATAACACAGACAGCAAGCAACTGAGTATTCTATTTTCTGTTCCTTTATTTAACCATAATCATCTTTGTTATTTCTGACATACAAAATTATAAAGCAATAATTTTATTTTCCTTTTCTTACTGCTGACTGTAGTGATGGTGGCAGGGGGTAGAGGTAGGAAAGAATCATCTCTTCATAAAAAAGTTCTCTGATTCCAGGTTTTTTAGGGGTTTTTTGTTTGGTTGGTTTTTTGCCTACTTTAGTAAGAACTGAATCAGATCATCTCTAAGGCCTCTTCTGAGTGTAAAAGTCCATGATTTTAGGTTCATTTCTGTGTTCAATGTCAGTTACCAATTTCATTTGATACATGTATTTGAATATTTCTACTTGCTTGTTGGTCCTTAATTCAACTTTTTCATAAACTTTGCCTAAATTACTAGAATTGAATTAGTTGAACTTTTAAAATGTGTAAAAAGTCAGCTAGTAAAACTGATGCTTACTAACATTATTTTTAGTGGCACAGAATTAACTTGTCTTCCACTCTGAAATTGTGCTATTCAATAAATCTTCCATTTCTCTAGAAAAGTCACCTTGAAATCACAAAATTGTGATATGTCACAGGTTTTAGAGTTGTACACCTTCATACTGTTCATTTTTCAACAAACTGATGAGAAGGTTGATCGCTGCTGGGGCAAATGCATAGCAGCATTACACTGGAAGATGTGAATACTGTAGAATTCATACCTTTGGGATAGCAATGTATTCACCCGTGATGCCTTCATTTAGGATTCATAAAAGGAAGAGAAATGAGTATCTGAGGTATACTTAACTTTCTCTTCAAAACCTAATTAGACAGCCACTAGGCTAAGAATGCAGGGCCAGCAGAACATTATAAAATGGGCAGAATGTACATGGTCATTCAGTCTGCCCCAGGCTGTGCTCTGTATCTATCTCTCATAGAAAATAAGCAACCACAAAGTACACTAATGTTTCTTGATTTTAAAAATGTATTTGTCAAAATGAAACAAGATGGGATCGGAAGGGAGACAAACCATAAGAGACTCTCAATCTTGCCAAACAAACTGAGGGTTGCTAGAGTGTGGGGGAGTGGGAATAGAGTAGCTGGCTTATGGACATTGGGGAGGGTATGTGTGCTAGGGTGAGTGCTGTGAAGTGTGTAAGTCTGATGATTCACAGACCTGTACCCCTGGGGCAAGTAATACATTACATGTTAATAAAAATAATTAAAAAATGTATTTGTCTTTCATATCCATTTTGATACATTTGCATAAAAATCAACAGAAATCATTTCAAAATTCTTTCACTTATTCTTTTTTCCCTTAAGGACAAGGAAAAAAAAGAAACACTACAATGTAAACTCCACAAAGGACACAGGTTGTTGGACTCATGCTGCCTGGTATCCCCGTAATAAGCACAATTCCTGGGCATGGTTTGAAATAAAAAATGACTGACTGAATAACTCACTGACTGACTGACTGACTGACTGAACGAATGAATGAATGAAAAATTTACCAATCACAGAAATTTAGATCTAAAAGACACCTTAAAGGTCAAAATACTGATACAAAATTTTAGGTAAATCACATGAATAATGTTAAAGCCAGAATCAAAGCTGTGGACTCTAATACATTTTCTGCTATGCTATAGTGTTCTTGCCTGTTTCTTTTTATTTATTCATTTATTTTCATTTTATTTTTTAAATTTATGTTTATTTTTTTAATTGTGTTTCTTAGTCACCTTACAGTACATCATTAGTTTTTGTTGTAGTTTTCCATGACTCATTGTGATTTATTTATTTGAGAACAAGAGAGAGAGGGAGAATTTATTTATTTGAGAACAAGAGAGAGAGGGAGAATGAAAGAGAGAGAGCAAGCACAAGCAGGGGTGATGGCGAGAGGGAGAAGCAGCCTCCCTGCTGAGCAGGCAGCCCGACGTGGGGCTCAATCCCAAGACCCTGAGATCATGACACAAGCTGAAGGCAGATGTTTAACTGAATGAACCCCCCCAAATGTTCCATATCTCTTTTTATTTTTAACTTCATCTCAAGATAAATAATATGTTTGCTTTGGAATTCATAATATGAAGAAAAAATATATTGAATCATCTAGTTTGATTTTTAAAATTTTGTATTTATTGAGTTCTATTTTGTACTGGGCACAGTACAAAAACAAGGGAGCCCTCTTTAAGGAGGTATGTATGATGTGTGTGTTTGTTTTTTCCTAACTACCATGCAATTCCACATCATCTGGGTGTTCTACAGTTCAACACAATTCTGACACCATCTACCTGGAGATGGTATCAGATCCCACAGATTAAAGGCTCAGCCGCACAAGACTGCTCTCCTCCCACCCCACTTCCAGTCTGGTCACCTGTACTTCCAATCCATCAGCTATATATCGGAGGTTCCCACAACACTCTCCTAAAATCTCTGGGGAGATTAAGAGAGGGATTAAGGATTAAGGATTAAGGATTAAGGATTAAGAGAGCAATAGTTGACAGGTAAAACCTTCAGAGGGCAAAGCAGTTCTGACACCTGTGAAAAGAGATGGGAAATGATGGGGAAGACCTAGTAGGAAAGGCTTCAGTTCCAGGAAGGCCTCTGTCAATCCACTGTAGCATTCAGCACAAACACTGTTAGAGGACACTGAACAGATATGGTGGGTACCATCACTGTGCTCACTCATCACCTGAGGGTTGAAGAAGCAGGAAATAAAATGTGAAAACAGGAGATCAAGGGAAGAGATACAGATAATAATCTATAAAACAAATTCAAACACACACATATTCAAGGAAATCCAATATTTTTGCCACATTTGGATTTTAGGGATTAGATATGTCATCTTGCTTCATTCAGGAGTTCATTTCATTTTAAAATATTAGTATCATTATTTTTTAGTCAGTGATGCTTAAAATTTTAGAGTTCTCTTAAACTGTTTCATTGGAGATTAAAACAAGAGTGAGGACACAGGTGGAAGAAAATATATAATGTTACAAATGGAAAAATTGAAAGAATACAACTTTAAAAAATGGGGGGGAGAGGAGGTAGAGTAAACACAAATCATGGTAATTGTATGAGTAATAGGCTGGAGTCAAGATACACCATTTAAAACTGACAGACCAAAGAGTGAAAGATTAAGCTAAGAAAGCAGGATTCAGGGGACTAATAGAAAGTTTAAATGCAGTCCTTCTTAAATGCCAAAGAAATGTTATTTAAAAGAGAGAAGATGACACTCTTCTTAGGTAAGTGCTGTATATATAACATATAAGGTAATTAAAACATAAAAAAAACATATAAAATGATAACAATTTGAAAAGAGTTGATACCAAGCCTGTTAGTCACATTAGCAGATGTTAAAAGGCTTACTTTGACTCTTAAAAGATTTTTAAATTAACTCAATGAGTAAAATTCAACACTATTCTTCAATAAAGATATACCTAAAACAGAATGATTCAAAAAGGCAAAATAAAAAGGGATAAGTAAAGATGTACTATAACAGTAATAAAGCACAGGTTATGATTTCAATATTGAAATCGTAAAATTCAGGCTAAAAAATCACTACCTGAGACTAAGAAGATTATTTTATAATGGTTAATAGTACAACTTATAATGAAGATGCAGAAATTATGGATATCTACATACACGTACACACAAAAAAAGTAGGAACGACCTATATAAAGCCAAAAATAGGGGAGATGCAATAAATAAACAATATGATGCTAATGAGAAAAGACTTCAGTAAATAAACAAACAGAAGAAACAATAAGATTAAGCTATAGAAAAATGTCAAACACCACAGTATGCTTAATGTATATGAAAAATTGACAGTATTTTATTAGCATCAAGTTCCCTGAACTGGTTAGGTGTACTATAACCATAACTATGGTTATGAAAATGAATCTTTTTTTATAGGAAATGCACACTGAAGTACTAAGACCTAAAATGTTATGATAAAAAAATGTGGAAAATGAATAAAGGATATATGAGAGTTTATTATTCATTTAAATTTCTTGTTATTCGGTATTATTTAAAGAAAAAAGTTCAAATCTAATAGACTGTTATTTTGACAGAGGCTTGCATTTACTTGGTGGTTTTGCTGCAGACCGATTCATTGCCCTACCTTCATCCAGCTGCAAAACCCAGGACCCAGCAACCAGCATGTCAGGACAGCCAGATGCATTCTTCTCAGACCGCTGCATCAATAGCGAGAGTCTAGAAGCACATTCCATTGTGTTTTATGTTTTATGCTAAAACCTCTACTTCTGCCTTATGTTTCTGGGACTTAAAGGAGGTATAAACAATAAACCCATTTACCCAGTATTAATTACTTTCCCTTAAAGTGATCTTGCATGCAAGAGCCAAATCTCCAGTGTTTGTAACAAGAAGAACCAAGCTTCCATCCTTCCTTCTGGAAAGAACATTAAAGACTCTCATGGAGTGGGAACATTATAGGCATTTAACAAGTGCCTCTTAATAATACGGATGAGACGATATGAAGCGCTCATGATGAATAAGAGCCTCTAATAATCAATCGGCAGATTGTAACCTTATGAACATGCAGTTTCTGACACCAGCTAAGGCTGAGATTCCTGGGTCAGACTGCAGTCCTTGGAAAAGCAACTATCAAAACAAGATGGAGGTGAAGAAAACTAAGTCAGATTTCAGTTTGAGAAACTGTCACACAGGAGAACTGGAAGGAATTCAACTTGGGGAAATATAGGTGCACAGCTATCCCAGGAGTTCTATATTCAATGCCTGAATGGGAAGAAAGGATGATTAGAGAAGGACAGGAGACAAAGTCTTTCTGAAGGATATTAATACTGAACCTGAATCAAAGGAGTAACTTAAAACCTGCTGAAATACCTGCTGTTGGAAGGCCTGGCTGAATAGCTATCAGAGTCAGAGGCCAGGGAAATGAAATGTTATAGCATTTTCTCTAAATTTCTCTGATGAACCATTAATTTGAAAGGAAAACTAATTTCTAACAACATCTATATTATACATCACCTATACCTTCTAAATTAGAATGTAATTGGGCATATCATTCTCAAATAGCTACTCAATTCGAGTTAGCCTTAATTCTCCAAGGATGTCTTATGCTTCCTTCCATGTCAATGTAGATGCTAGAAAAATACTGGAATAGCAAGTTTTTATTGAAGAAGCAACCTACAGATACAGTTCTCATTATATCCATAAACATATATAATATGGAATACTTAGAGTGAATGGAAATCTCTGTGTAAAATGTTCCTATTTTCTACTAGAGACAAAAAATAAACTTATGTTTCCCTTCCCTCTTAATAAATAGCTTAATATTTATAGATTCCTTCCAGTCCTGCCAGCCAGATGGTAATTATCATTGTCCGAAATATTAAGCAGAGATCATACCTCATATTTCATCTTGTCAGGTTACGTAGAAACACATGCTCCTTTAGCACTAATAATGATTATCTCCTGGCAAACACATTGGGCACTATTAGAAAAACCGAAACAGCACTGTTTATGGTATCAAGGAACCACCTTCTTGACTTAACTGAATGACTTTACAAATATCTTTTCACTGTCTTTGGCTCCAGTGTCCTCATCTCTACAATAAGGAGGGAAAACAAATCTTTAAAGTGTCTTTCACCTGTGACATTCTGAGACTCTTACTAATGAGGAAAGATTAATGAGCAGAAGCTTCAGACCACGGATGAGACACAGAGGCCACCATAAAGGGCTACAGCTGCAAAGCACAGGAAAAAACTCATTTATATTCTAGGTGAGAAGTGAGCACATCACAAATGGCACTTTTAGACTGCTTCATTCACTCTAGGTCATAATCATGAAAGGCAGCAGTATATAAATTAGTCCTCCCAAAATAAAACACTATATTTCAAAATAAATTTAAGTCACTAAATTTTTTGATGTTTCCCATCAGTAAAAACTTTTTAAACATGCCCTCCAATGTATAAACATTTATACATTATTTGTATCATACATTCACTACTTTCTTTTTGAGACAAACATAAATGTAAATAAAACTTCTAACACTTTACCAGTCTCTCACTTTGGAGACCACTGTTAAGAATGACAGCAGTGATTTTTCATCAGGAAATCTCGGATCAGTCTCTACTTCCACTTTTAACCCTCAAAAAGTATTTTATCTCCTATATGGTTTTAGAAATTAGAAACAAAGAGACATCCACTTTGCTTGGTAAGATAGATAGACCTGTACTTAATGAGACACTAAATACAAAACAAACCTCCCTCAGATCTCCAGTTAATTACATACTATCCAGTGAATTCTGTTGTATTTTAATCTTCTTTTACTGTCTTAGACATGGGGTGACTCCTGAAAGACAAGTTACAAAGGACAGAGTAAATCTTTCTAGACAAAGCTCCATGGACTATGGAGACAGGTTTTGCAGATCTTCAAGAAAAAATGGCCAATCAGAGAGCCCACATTACCTCTATAAATCCCATAGCTCATAGAAGCCCTTCATTTATACTAGATCATAAACTCCTGGAAGCAGACACTGTGTCTTCCCCCTTCTCTGCAACAACAGACTGAGTTCAGTAATGTTTTCTGCCTGGCTGAACAGACCAGCCTATGGCAAAACTATGATGGGAAAAATTCTGTATTTAGCACTTCAGTTACCCTGTAGGCACCCACCCTCCACCATACCCTAGTCCATTTTGGTGAATCTTCCCTTTTCCTTTTATGTATTTACCATACCTCTCTTGGAAAGCAAAACTTTTCTCTTCATGGGGAAATTTACATTTTAAGCTTTATCTTTAATGAAGGAGTGTGGATGATTGGAGGTGGCAGAATTCAATCAATACCAGAAAAAAAAGTGAATTATTATGGATAAACAGGAAATTCTTTGATCTATGAAATTATATAAATAGATGGTCACTATGTGATAATCCAGCCCAGATGCAATGCAAAACAACTGATGAACGGTGTTGACAAATGGCCAACAGACACATGAAAAAATGTTCAACATCATTTGGCATGAGGGAAATGCAAGGCAAAACCACAATGAGATACCACCTCACTCTGGTCAGAATTGCTAAATTTAATAACTCAGAAAAAACAGATGTTGATAAGGATGCAGAGAAAGGGAAATGCCCTTACACTGCTGGTGGGAAGGCAAACTAGTGCAGCCACTCCGCAAAACAGTGAAGAGGTTCCTCAAAATGTTAAAAATCGTCACTCTGAAAAATAGCTCAGGATGTGCTCGGATTTAACATGCTTGAAATTTTTGTTGGTATTCCACAATGACATGTTTTTCTTTTACTTTTATTTCTCTGGATGTGTGTTTAAATTCTGGTTCCCAAATTATAGAAATGAGTGTCATCCACAGAGCGATTCAAAATGCGAACAAATACTAGACCCAAACTCAGATAGATCTACCAAATAAGAATCGATGGATTTACAAATAATCACATTTTTAAAAATAAGTTATTTTTGGTGATTCTAATTTACAATATGGTATGCAAAGCCCTTTTCTGTAGTAGAGCACATCCTGAGCTATTTTTCAGAGTGATGAGGTTCATTCTGGTTGGTTTGGCAACATGTATATTGTGTATATAAGCCAAGAGATTTTATAAAAAATTAATAAATGAAATAGAAAAAACATTAAAATTGTAATGGAGTCTATGTAAATATGTGAAACTTGGCATGAAATTTGTAGGATACAGCTAGGACTATTTATTTTGAGGGATATTTATATAGCAATATTGCAAGGTACTGCTATAAGAAATGAATATTTATGCAGTTGTTTGCTCTCTTGCAGAATACTCTGTTAATAGCTTCCCGGAAAAGAAAGTTTTATACATAATCTCTATATATGCAAGGTTGTTCTACCATGACTCTTCTGATGTCTAGCAAATATATCAAATACATACAACCATGTAATCCATATTCCTATCAAACACAGATTATTTTCAAAACTCAGATTTAACATGTCTTTTATATTTACCTACTTATTCACCATTTCTGGTTCTCTTTATTCTTTCATTTAAATATAAATTTCAGTCTGTTATCACTTCTCTTTAAACCGAAGGCCATCCTTAGCAAATGGAATTGTTTTCAGCTCTGAATGACTTAAAAACTAAAACAGAACCATCTGAGAATAAATTCTTTCTATGAGAGAGGCCCTAAGTTACCCAACAATCACACTGATAACTCCAGATACAGGAAACTTAAAAGACATTTTCTATAAGCTTTTCTGTCAGTTTATAGAATACTGTGTTTAGGCACTGATGACTTTGAAATGTTTCCACATACTGTTTTTACATATAAAAGCAGTATATTCAGGGCACTTGGGCAGCTCAGTCAGTTAAGCATCAGACTCCTGGTTTTGGCTCAGGTCATGATCTCGATCAGGGTTGTGAGATCGTCTCCTCCTTTCCCTCTTTCTGTGCCCCTCCCCCTGTTCACACACTCTCTTATGCACTCTATATATAAAAATAAATCAATCTTTTTTTTAAAGGCAGTATGTTCCGGAGCAAGTGCTTTTATTTTCTTGTTCCACAACATTATGTTGCAGGTGGTAGAAAATCAGTAAGGAAAAGAAAATAGGGAAGGTGAAAAAGACACGTAAAGACTGCATGCAGAGCACTCAGCTTGGGTTGATGGCTGTCTTTTTTTTATCGACTGGTCCAGTTTTTTTTAGCTTTGTGTGTGTATGTTGCTGGGTAACAATTGTATACTTTGTATAATCAATATAAAATCAACTAGCTGAACAGGTTGTTCTCCATCAGTCAAAAAAAAAAAAAAAGATTCATGCTAACAGAATTGAAATTTCTAATTAAGAATGCTTGTTAGACTTCTTATCTGAAAGACTTATCTTGATCATTAAAGGTCTTTGGGAAGATTAAGAGATTTAAGACAATTTCTCGTTTCTTCATTGCAAAAGCAAACATAAATACTGCAAGAATAAAAGAATGGCCAAGTAACGGTAAAGCTATTTCTCACTAACTCTGTGACATTAGGTTATAAAATGCAAATGTCAACCAGATATAATTAGTTTGACGCCTCTGGTGGCCTATGTTCCCAAATTTTACAAAGGAAGAAAACTATGAGCACAAATACTTCCTCTCACCAAATTTCATCCATCCTGTTTTATGATAATCTGTATCCCCTGGTAGATGATAGCCTATCCAAAGTAAAAATACATATTGGAAATGCTAATGACACAGTAACTTGACAGATGGTTACTAATAACAAGGCCAGCTGGTAATACGGGATAGAGTCTTAAAGCTGAAAAAAGGGAAACAGTTTGGAGTTATGGTTCTTAAACAAGACTAGCATATCAAAACCCTGAGGCCACTTTTTTTTTAATGTTTGCCTTTCCAACCAGCTTTCTTCCTTTTCCTACTTCCCAACAAAACTGAAATACCCTGAAAGAGTGGGCATTTGCAAATTTCCGCGCACACCAGAATCACCTGAAGCACTTGTTAAAACACAAATTGCTTGACACGACCCCAAGAGTTTCTTCGTCAGTAAGTTTGGGGTAGGGCCCAAGAATTTGCCTGTATTATAAATTCACAGGTCCAGGACCACACCTTGAGAATCATTAACTTAAATAAACTAGGAATACAAAGGAATAATGAATTCATCCAAATTAAGGAGTCTCAACATAGGGTAGAAAACTATAAACTAACTGTTGTGAGATAATCCAGTAGAAAATTTTGAAAATATAGAAAAGTCACTTTTCACTATAGAAAAGTCAATGTTCCCACCCAAAGCAGAAGTGTTTCTGGAAAGAAATTTTAGTAAAATGGTACCTGATTTCTGTCAGAGGCAAATGAAATCATAAGATGTGGGATTCCTCTGTATTTAAGCAAAATAGTTCTGACCTGAAGAAGACATCTAAAAATAAAAAAATAAAAAATAAAAAATTCCCTTGGGCAGAAGTGAAAGCCAGCACATCTGGATATGAACCTTAAAGGGGACAATGAAAACTTGCTTGCTGTGTATTTTAATTCCTTTATGAAAACTATGAAGGTAACCACTGAGGAGTCTTTTGTTTTGTATAACTAGGAAGACACCTGAAAAGATGAAACCTTATAACACCACTCAAATCTAATTAGAATTTAATAACTGCAAACTTGGCAGGAAGTAAAGAAGAAAAGAAAGAGAGGAGGAAGGGGGAGAAGGCAAGGAAGAAAAGAAGTGTATGAATTCAATTTTAAAAATGGGCAAAGGACCTGAACAGACATTTTTCCAAAGAAAATACTCAAATGGCCATGAAAAGGCACTCAACATAACTAAATCATCAGGAAAATGCAAATCAAAACCACAATGAGATACCACTTTATACCTGTCAGAATGACTAGAATCAAAAGACAAGAAATAACAAGGGTTGGTATGGATGTGGAAAAAAAGAGAACCTTTGTACCCTGTTGGTGGGAATGTAAACTGTTTCAGCCACTGTGAAAAACAGTATGGAGGGTCCTCAACAAATTAAAAAATAAAATGACTGTGTGATCCAGCAGTCCCACGTCTGGGTATATAATTGAAGGAAATCAAGTCACTATATTGAAGAGATATCTGCACCCTCATATTCAAAGCAACATTATTTTACCATAGCCAAGTAAACAACCCAAGCCAATAGCCATGGAAACAACCTAAGTGTTCATCAACAGGTAAATAAAGAAAATGTGATGTTGATACTACTATATTGATAGTAGAAGACTATACAGCCATAAAAAATAAGAGCATCCTGGTATCTGTGATAACACAGATGGAACCTGAGGGCATTCTGCTAAGTGAAACAAGTCAGAGAAAGATGAATACTATATGATTTCTTTCATAGCATTCTTCTATTGGTAAGTTTTAGGGAGAGAAATGAAGGATGAAAAATATCTAAAGCCCTCACTGTCTCCATTGGAAACACAGATTGGGGAAGTTATACATAAATGTTATATTCTTAAGGAGTATATACTACATAGGTATTTGGTTTAGTTTCATCAGATGGCCCACTGTGGTCTTCCTACCAATTTGGCCTCTGCGACATGTCACTGAAGCAATCACCAAAGTTACCACACTTACAAGGCTATTTTAACATTTTTCAACAGTGGCTATGTAAAAAGTGTGTGCAAAAATAAGTGCTCCAGTGTGTGGTGCCATCAGCAACACAGAAAAAGAGGGCCATACTGTTTTAGAAGGCACCCAAACATGTAGAAAAAAGCCTATGTTCCTTTAGTTCATGGAGATAGTCAAGGACTTGGGCTTCTCTCACATGAACCCCTATCCACATATATCCAGGGATGCTGGTATCTGGAAAAATGGCAATATGTAAGATTAGGTATGAAACGTGTAGTGGTACGTGACAGACTGAAATGTGCAGTGCCCATAAATAAAGAGTGGTACATAAGGACAAAGATGGAAGCCATCTGGTAGTAGTGAATACTAGAATTGTGGTATTTTGTGTATCCCATCTGTTCAGATAATAGAGGGAGAAGATCATCTCATTTTAGACCAGAAAAGTTAAAACAAATAAAAGATCACCAGATAATCATCTAGGAACTAGCCCATTTATCTGCCTTCCAGCTGTGGAATGAGTAGGGAATTGATTCAGCCAAGTAGACAGAGAGGCACCCGAGGCAATTCATTGGCACTCTCTGCAGAAACATCCTCCATTGGCAAATTCTCAGGCTCAATGGATTTATTATTTGGGATGAATTAAATGAAAACATACCTAATGTTACAGACAGGGGAAAGAGAGCCAAAAGAGGAAATGTACATAGAAAACTTTGGAAAAATATTTGACATCTTCAATTCAATTATAAAATACCTGACCTCCTTAAAACAGGATCAGAAAACCAAGAGGAAAGATGAAAATAATAAAGCATTAGATCAATAGAAGACAGGTGAGATGCGGGTTATAAATAATGGAAATACTTCCTTTGACTGAATTATACTGTCATTATCTCTTTCTAACGTGTAAAATACATAAGAAATATAAATTAAATATTGTTTCTGACATCAGCTCATGAAATAGTTGAATCAGCTCTGAGGTTATTCTCGACATTTTCTGTGCAGATATTTCTATCATTTTTTTATCACTTGTTTTCAGGGAAATATCTATGTTTACAAATTTCTCTTTAATAAAAGGTGTTGCACAGGGAAAACCAAGAGACAATGAAATCATTTTCCAGCTCCTCATTCTGCTAATTTTGAAAGCATTATAAAATCACCCTGCAGCTCTTTGAGAAATGGTAGTGATCAGGGCTATGAAAGGCTCACCAACCATATGCTCCTCCATTCAGGCCTGCATTTATTCCTCTGCTGTTGTCTTTTGAAGGTATAAATTAGCAAAATAAATGGACCTTATTAGTGGATATGTGCCTTTACCACTACTGATCACATAACAGTTCGGGTTTTTTATTTGTTTGTTTGTTTTCTACTTCCTTTTGACTTAGGGACTTGAAATTTTTGTATGTGGAGATGGGTAAAGTAAAGGAGGGTAAACATTTACCAATTTAAAAAATGTCCATAAGAGTCTTTGTCCAAGATCTTCTAGGTCCAAACTAATAGCTCATGAGCCAAAAAAAGTCTGCCCCAAAAACATATTGTAAAGAAACTATAAATGCTATAGTGGCATTTAAAACTTCAGTAGAGTAAACAGAGAGTAAAACTGATACTGCAAAAATTTTAAAAATCTACCCCTTGAGGGCAAATTTTGTGAGTTCTCCCGGAAATAGTAAAACTAACAGAGAGGAGAACACAATGAGGCTTAATTGTGACAATCCAAGACCGCAGGTCCAAGTAATGCATCAGATTGTTTAGGGAAAAAAATTATCAAAAATAAATAGATAAATAAATTCAGATTGAAAGGAATCACTGAATTCCAATTAAATATAATCTTAGAAGACCAAATTTAGAAGTATACTGGAAATTTATTTTAAATCTCTGAATAAAAGAAAATGCTATATATATTTAAGCCAAACACACACACACACACAGGAACAAAAGAGTCAACTTGTATCAAAATTATCATTTGCCAAGAAGTCAAGAGAACAACATCTGTATAGAATTTTTAAGTGGTAAGAGAGTGATTAAAAAACAGTATGTCTGGGTGCATGGGTCACTCAGTTGTTAAGTGTTTGCCTTAGGCTCAGGTCATGACCCCAGGGTCCTGGGATGGAGCCCTGCGCTGGACTCCTTGCTCAGTGGGAAGCCTGTTTCTCCCTCTCCCACTCCTCCTGCTTGTGTTCCCTCTCTTGCTGTGTCTCTGTCAAATAAATAAATACAATCTTTAAAAAAAATAGCATGTCCAGCCAAATTAGTTTTGCATTGTCTTCATACTTAAAAAACATTCTCAATAATATAAGAACAAAGAAAATATACCATATAACCCTAAATGGGGAAAAAAAGCTGACTAAAAAATTTAGTTGACTAAAAAAAAAAAAAAAAAAATGAATCAAGCATAAATGCTCTAAAATTAAAAGTTATGACCTGGGCCACCTGGGTGGCTTAGTCAGTTGAACATCCAATTCTTGATCTTGGCTCAGGCCATGATCTCAGAGTCATGAGTTCAAGGCTATTTAACAAAACAACAAAAAACAAAAACAAAACAACAAAAAAATCACTACCTAAAACTAAACTAGAAATGTTTGTCTAAGCAATATTACAAACCATAAAGCATAATGTTGGAAGAGCAGTATGATTCATTATAAAAGCAAAAAATCTAGGAGTCAGGAGAACTGGCATTAAACCTGAATTCCATCAGTATCTGTAGGCAGATTTTCCAAAGGCTATAATCTTTATTTTATTTTATTTCATTGAAGTTTTTAGACATGAAAAAATAAATGCTTATTAAGAGACTTTATAGTTTTGGAGGGGAGGGTCTACATTGTGTTTACCATCTACAGTCATAGTGAGTTTCTCCCCACCTCACAGCTAAAAAAACAAGTGTATTTGAAATAGCGCATTAATTTCTTTGTGAAAAAAGATATTACTCATGAAAACAAAAAATAGAAAGAAAGAAAACTCTAATAAAAATATATGCTGAGGGAGAGAAGAGGAAGATGGAAGAGTCGGTGACCCTAATTTAATCTGGTCCCTGGAATTCAGCTAGATAGCTATCAAATCATTCTGAACACCCATGAACTCAACCAGAGATCTAAAAACAAATTCCTGCAATTCTACAAATAGAAAAGTGACCACTTTTTGCAAGGTAGGAAATGTGGAGAAGTGAATCCAAAGTGATAAATCAGAAGATAAACCCTGGAGGAGGGAACACCTGGAAGCCAGCTACTGGAAAGTGATATAGCAGCAGAGTGCAAAACTAGAAGTTTTAGAAGTCTGCGCCAGTGAAGGACATCCCTGACTGAAAGGAGTTGAGGTGGGGAAGCAAAGCAGAAACCTAGGGGGGACAGTGTGGTCTCAGGATCCCCAGGGTCACAGAAATAATGGGGGTGCCTGAGTGTGGCTTCCCAGAGGAATTTTACCAAACAATTAAAGAAGAATTAATGCCTATTCTTCTGAATAGAAATGGAAGGAAAAAATAGAAATGGAAGGAAAACTCTCAAACTCTTTCCATGAGGGCAGCATTACTTCGATCCCAAAACCAGGCAAAGGCCCCACCAAAAAGGAGAATTATAGACCAATATATATCCCTGATGAACATGGATGCCAAAATTCTCACCAATATACTCCATCAATAGGATCCAATAATATATTAAAAGGATTATTCACCACAATCAAATGGGATTTATTCCTGGGCAGCAAGTGTAGTTCAACAGCAATCAAGTATGATACACTACATTAATAAAAGAAAGGACAAGAACCATATGATCCTCTCAATAGATGCAGAAAAAAACATTTGGCAAAGTACAGCATCCTTTATTGATTAAAACTCTTCACTATGTAGAGATAGAGGGAACATACCTCAGTCTCACAGAAGCCATACACGAAAAGCCCACAGCAAATATCATTCTCAATGGAGAAAAACTAAGAACTTTTCCTGTAAGGTCAGGAACACAACCGGGATGTCCACTCTCACCACTGTTGTGAAACATAATACTAGAAGTCCTGCCCTCAGCAATCAGACAAGAAAAAGAAATAAAAGGCATCTGAATCAGGAAAGAAGAAGTCAACCTCTCACTCTTAGCAAATGACATGATACTTTATGAGGAAAATCCAAACACTCCACCCAAAAATTGCTACAACTCATACAGCAATTCAGCAACATGTCAGAATATAAAATCAATACACAGAAGTCAGTTGCATTTCTATATACTAACAATGAGACAGAAGAAATATAAATTAAGGAATCAATCCCATTTACATTTGTACCAAAATCTCTAAGATACCTAGGGATAAAGCTAACCAAAGAGGTGAAGGATCTGCACTCTGAAAACTACAGAACACTCATGGAAGAAATTGAGGAAGACACAAAGAAATAGGAAAAAGTCCCATACTCATGAATTGGAAGAATAATACTGTGAAAATGTCTATTCTATCCAGAGCAATCTATATATTCAGTAAAACCCCTATCGTAATACCATCAATATTTTTCACAAAGTTGGAACATACAATCCTAAAATTTGAATGGAACCAGAAAAGACCCCAAATAGCTAAAGGAATGTTGAAAAAGAAAACCAAAGCTGGTAGCATCACAATGCCAGACTTCAAGCTCTATTACAAGGCTGTAATAATCAAGACCGTATGGTACTGGCACGAAAACAGACACATAGATCAATGGAACAGAATAGAGAGCCCAGAAATGCAATCTCAACTCTATGACTGACTAACCTACAAAGCAGGAAAAAATATCCAATGGAAAAAAGACAGTCTCTTCAACAAATGGTGTTGGGAAAATTGGACAGCCACATGCAGAAGGATGAAACTGGACCATTTTCTTAGGCCATACACAAAAATAAACTCTAAATGGATGAAAGATCTAAATGTGAGACAGGATTCCATCAAAATCCTAGAGGAGAACACAGGCATGAACTGCTTCAACCTTGGCCACAGCAACTTCTTGCTAGACAGGTATCCAAAGGCTAGGGAAACAAAGGCAAAAATTGGGACTTCATCCAGATAAATAGCTTTTGCACAGCAAAGGAAATAGTAAAAATAAAAAAAGATAACCTACAGAATGGAAGAAGATATTTGCAAATGTTTTATCAGATAAAGGGCAAGTATCCAAGGTCTATAAAGAGCTTATGAAACTCAACACCCAAATAACAAATAATCCAGTCAAGAAATGGGCAGAATATATGAACAGACAGTTCTCCAAAGAAGACATCCAAATGACAGACATTTGAAAAAATAATCCACATCAGTCGGCATCAGGGAAAAAAAAAATCAAAACCACAATGAGATACCATTTCACACCACTCAGAGTAGCTAAAATTAACAAGTCAGGAAACAACAAATGTTGGTGAGGATGCAGAGAAAGGGATATGGCTGGTGGGAACACAAAATGGTTCCACTGCCACTCTGGAAAAGAGTATAAAGTTTCCTCAAAAAGTTAAAAATGGGCTACCCTATGGCCCAGCAATTATAGTACTAGGTTTTTACCCCAGAGATAAAAATGTAGTGATCAGAAGGGGGTACCTGCACTCCAAAAGTCACAATAGCCAAACTATGGAAAGTCCAGATATCTAACGGTAGATGAATAGATAAAGATGATATAGTATATATTTATATATACACATACACCCACACAGAAACATCTGCAATGGAATATTACTCAGCCATCAAAATAGTGAAATCTTGCCATCTGCAATGACAGGGATGGAACAAGTGGGAATTATGCTAAATGAAATAAGCATTAAGCATTAAGGAGGGCATGTGATGTAATGAGCACTGGGTGTTGTATACAACTGATGAATCATTGAACTGTAACTCTGAAACTAATAATACACTATATGTTAATTAATTGAATTTAAACAAAATAAAATAAGAATATATGTTGATAAATCAAATTTGATCTTTACCCTAAATCCACTTCTCCTGCGATCTTTCTTGTCTTCCTAAATTACAACGCCATTTTTTCTGGTTCTTTATACCAAACCCTGAGCCATTACTGATTCTTAATCTTATGCTCCATGTCCAATCCTCCAATAACTTTTTGGTTCCACCATCAACATCTTTAATAGCCAAGTACTTCTTACCACCTCCAAGCTACAACCCTAGTCAAGAGCCATAAAATTGGTCTCCTTGTCTTTATCTGTATCCTAAGTCTGGTCTCACAGAACAGAAAAAGTGACACTTTAAAAAGTTAACTCATCAAGTCTCTCCTCTGTTAAAACCGTCTAATGCTTCTCATCTCACTCAGAGTAAAAGCCTTACCACAGGGCTTTTGTACTTGCTGTTTATTCTCCTCAGAATGCTCTTGTTCCAGGCTTACACTTGGCTTACTCCCTCAACTTTTTCAATTCTTTGCTCAAATATCAGTTTTTAGGTAAGGTTTCCCCTAAAACCCTATGTAAAAATGTTATACTTTCCCCCATGCAATCTCCTTTTTTCCCCCCCATAGCACTTATTACATCCTTTAAAACATGCATATTACTTTTTTAAAAAAAATCTATCTCTTTCCACTAGATTGAAAGTTACATGGGGATATGCATTTCCCTGGTTTGTTAATTGCTGTAACTCCAGCACTAAAGAGAGTGCCAACAATAGATGCTCCACAAATATGTGTTGAAAATGGTTTCGGGATAGACTTTATTCTAATATTCTGCATTTTTCAATTTTTGCACAATGGACATGAATTACTTAAATAATAAAAAAAAATGGTAAAATCATTGCAAGAAAACTCCTGTAGATACATATAATTATTTTCTTCAGCAGCATTAGAAATAAAGTTGAAAAATCTAGGAAAATATTACCCGGTCTGGAGAATTTAATGTTTCAAAGTTTAGCACCTCAAACTATTCATTTGTTATCTTGAAATACATGAATGATTTATCCCTCTTGTCTAGGAAGGTGTCCTTTTCAGATGTACATTTTGATAAATAAAAATTTTTAAAGAGAACTAATATATGATACTTGAAAAAAAAGTATAAAAATTAAGGTCATTTTAGTTGGAAAAGAATAAGGTAATAATTCTACAACAAACAAGCCAGTGACCCACCTTTAAACCTCCATTTTCTTTATTGATTGAAGAGGCTATAAATAATGTCAATTTTATAGTAGCAATAACCCACTGAGTGAAAGAGCTTTAGAATGGAAACAGCATAAAATTAAATTAGTTTCCTTGGTATTTGATCTAAACTGAGATAACGCTGTTGACAGTTGAAGGTTTTTAATTTGTCTTTTCACCCACCCACTTGTCTTTCTTTAGCAAACATGACCCAGGGGCTGAGGTTGTCCTTAAATGTTAATTCATTTGGTTTTCCCTGGCCATCAGTCACATGTGCATGTGGTGAAACAAGCAAAAGAACATTGGGTTTTCATATAAATCAAAACAGGAAAATTTATTTTTTTTCAATTGCAGAACTCACTGAGGTACTGATTGTCTAGTGTACGTTTAGGTAAATGTTGTGTTCTTTATCTAATGCTCAGTCTACTAAAATCCTCCAGGTGGAACATACTGCCTCTCCCCTGGTTCTAGCCTCCAGACCCTGTTTTGTACTACTTGACACTCTCTGGCCAGTTACTAACCACAAAGATGCCTCCGCTGAGGAAACCCACTCCTTTCTTCTCACCATGATGCCCCTCCATCCACTTAATGGATCTGTTCCCTTTACTAAACCTGCAGGTAGATAGTTATTCATGTTGGGACTTCATGTGGCCTGATAAATATCCATTTTCTGACTGATTTATAAACTAATTGAAAATTGGACCAAAAACATTTAGGTATCCCCCCTCAATATGAACTGTGATTAGTGGCTCGTTTCCAGTGATAACAGTAGGGAAGCTGGGGGCAGGGGGTAGGAGTTGGAGCATGAAAAGTATCTTTACAGTGGCTAAACCTGGAAAACACTACCTTGGTCAGGTGACTGAGATTTGTATCATCAATGTTAAGTCATGTTGATAGCAGCCCTGATTATTATGGGACGAGAAAGATATTTCCCTCTATGGCATTCTTCCTCAAATCTATAACTCCCTTCTGATTATGACAGAAACATTAGACACACTCAAATTGACCATTCTACAATACGTGACCATCTCAAAACTATATAGGCCATAAAAAACAAGGAATGTCTGAGAAATGGTTCTAGACCAATTGATGGTTAAATCAATCCTGAAATAATAAATGAGCACTAAAGAAAAACTAGTGAAATCTGAGTAAATTCTGGAATGTAGTTATCATGTATGTACCAATGTCTGTTTCTTGGATGTGACAAAACTACCAAAGTCATGGAAGATGTTAATGTAGGGGAAATTGTGTCAGTTATATGCAGGAACTTTCTATAGTATCTGTCAAAGTCTTCCAAAAATCTAAAACTATGCGAAAATAAAGTTTATCAAAAATAATAGTCAATAAGATGAAAATCAAAATATTCCTTTTATTACTGGTACAGCCTATGATGGATACAGTGGCTTAGGTGTGGAGTGATACCAAGTTTTCAATTACACAACCAGAAATAGGCAGACTTGTCATAGATACAGAGTTACATGGGACCACAGTAGACTACTCAAGTTAAGGCTTCTCCCTTTAAATAACTTGGGAAATAGGGCAGAACAGAATGGATACATTATACAGATAACTGGCTTCTGGGGTGTCTAGGTGGCTCAGTTGGTTAAGGGTCTACCTTCAGCTCAGGTCACGATCTCAGGATCTTGGGATTGAGCACTGCATCAGGCTCTCCACTCAACAGGGAATTTGTTTCTCCCTCTGTGATCTCTGTAACTCTCATTCTTTCTCAAATAAATAAAAATAAAAATCTTTAACCAAGACAAACAAACAAACAAACAAAACCAAAAACCTTGTTTCTAAGAGGAGTAAAAGGGCTGAGCTATGTATGCCTGGTTTCTCTCCCAAACACTTCAAGGGTAAGTCATTGTTTCAGCCCTTGAGAAGAGTGAGAAAGCAGAGATAAATCCAGAGTGTAAATCTAATGAGGCTGCCTGGAAGGGAATAGAAATGAGGGGGAATAAATATTTCCTCCTAATATTTCCCCAATTTTTTATCTCTAAGCTATTTGAGCTCAACAGTTAAGATGACAGTCATGCGAGGTCTGGTTATCTCATTTTTCATGAGGAAATCAGAAGTTTCTTTGAACAATCCTGCTTTTACAAAACTTCATGAGGCTACTGCCCATGCAAACTTCCCCTGTTAGGCAATATTGATTTTTCCAAAATGTACTAAAATACTTCCAAATAATACCTACGTCAAAATAACTCTGAAGTCACTAACACAAAAGATTGAAAATCTGCTCCCTGTTCTATTTCCATCTTATATTATGTCCATGTTAACTATAAAAGTCTATCAGAGGGACTCCAGTTTCAGCTCCAACATGTAAAGAGTTTGAAAGTCATCACAACTGCCCATTCAACAAGAAAAGGCTGAATAAACTGAAAATCAATGACTTTACTTGGACCAATTAGAGGACTGAGGGTCGCAAGGAAAATTGCAAATGTTGTATCTGGAGGGATAGGTGAATATAAGATTCACAGACAAGATAGGCTTACCAGGAAGAGAATCACCAAAGTTACAAACTACTAGGAACACTTAGATGGCAATTCTAAAAAACTGCTGGAGACTGAAGAGTGAAGATCAGCATAATAGTGACAAACTCCTGGGGGCTTTACCACTGGGAATCCCACCAGGTACTCATAGTGAAGAGTAAAGAAAAAGCCCTCCTGAATATGACTGGGAAGGTAAGATAATAATTTTAAAATTAGCAAGGTAAATATAAAAAAATCTACACTGAGGCATTTCATATTAAAACTGCTGGAAACCAAAAATAACAAAAAAATCTTGTAAGAAACCAGAACTTTAAAAATGATCCATCAATCCATGATCCATGAAGGATACAATTGATAAGTTGGACACTGTTAAAATTTAAAATGTCTGCCCTGTGAAAGACACCGTCAAGAGAATGAGAAGATAAGCCACAGCCTGGGACAAAACATTGGCCAAAAACATATATGATAAAGAACTGTTATCCAGAATATACAGATAAATCTCAAAACTCAACCATAAGAAAATGAACAATCTAACTTAAAAATGGGCAAAAAATATGACCAGACACCTCACCAAAGAAGATATGCAGATGGAAAATATGCATAGAAAGGGATGTGAAACAAACACTGGCAAGGATGTGGAGCAACAGAAACTCTCATTCACTGCTGGTGGGGTTGCAAAATGGCACAGCCACTTTGTAAGATAGTTCACCAGTTGTTGTGTTTGTTTGTTTGTTTGTTTTTAAGATCGTATTCATTTATTTGACAGACAGAGATCACAAGTAGGCAGAGCGGCAGGCAGAGAGGCAGAGGGGGAAGCAGACTCCCCGCTGAGCAGAGAGCCCGATGTGGGGCTCAATCCCAGGACCCTGATATCATGACCCGAGCCGAAGGCAGAGGCTTTAACCCACTGAGCCACGCAGGTGCCCCGGTTTACCAGTTTTTTTTACAAAAGTAAACATACTCTTACCATATGATCCAGCAATCATGCTCTTTGGTATTTACCCAAGTAAGCTGAAAACTTATGTCCAGCCAAAAACCTGCACACAGAGGTTTATAGCAGCTTTATTTGTATTTGACAAAACTTGGAATTAACTAAGATGTCCTTCCATAGGTAAATGGATAAATTATCTACATCCAAACAATAGAATATCATTCAGCACTTTAAAAAGGAGCTATCGAGCCATAAAAAGACGTGAGGAATTTTAAATACATATTACTATTTGAAACAAGTCAATCTAAAAAGGGTACATACTATATGATTGCAACTACATGACCTTCTGGAAAAGGCATGAACATAGAGACAATGAAAAGATAATTGGTACTTTCCAGGAGCTTGGCAGTGGGTGGGAGGGGCAGTGTGTTCCAGCTGCTTACAGGGAGGAAGGGATGAATGTGTAGAGCATAGAAGATTTTTAGGGCAGTAAAACTACTCTATATGGTACTATAATGATGGACACATGTCATTTTACATTTGTTCAAACCTATAGAAGTTACAAAGCCAAGCATGAACCCTAATGTAAACTATGGACTTCTGGTGATAAAGATATGTCAAAGAAGATTGATCAAATGTAACAAATGTACCACTTTGGTTATAAATGTTAATAACAAGGAGAGGATGTACATGGATGGAGACATAGGACATAGAGGAAATCTGTTTCTTTTAGTCAGTTTTGGGCTAAACCTGAAACTGCTATAAAAAATAGTCTATTTTAAAAACTTAAAAAATAACATCTATGTTATTTGTATCTACTATTCCTGTTAGAAAAGATTATTAGTTTATCCTGTCAGGTTGACAGCCAGTCTTCCAAATATCTGGAGTCTTTGAACTATAAACTTAAACTGAATTAAAAAAAAAATTTCTATTGAAATAATTAATGTGTGTTCACCATGTCTAAGGAGGGATCTAACCTGTTTATCCTTTCTGATAGTATCATCTGTGACTTGCTTGCCTTCTGAAAAAGTTTAGAAGTTTACAGAAATGACATTCTGACTTGCTTAGTCTTATTTTAGGTACCTGTTTTAATATCTAACATTATTAAAGCCAACATTGTCACATTGGGTACAGACACTCTATGCCACAGTGGTTGCTGTCATTACTGCTTGTTTTGGAATTGCTTAGGCCTTTTGGGAAGGGTTTGTCCCTCATCTCTGTTATTCTTTCAGCTCGGTATCACCCCCAGGAGGCTGCCAAACTGAAGCTGCTGTTAATGCTTATGAAATGTGTGCTCTTAGAGCCTACCGGGGTCTAATACCTCCCCCATGTGCTTTTCAATACACATGGTTTCTGTACTTGGTAACATATCCAATTTTGAGGAGCTTTTCATTCTGTTCCTTCTTTTTCCATGGATGTATGAGCTTCTTCTAGTCTTTCATTTCCCTCTGCTCTTTTCCTGTAGCAAATGAGGTTCGAATGAGTCTCTATAATTTAAAACTACTTTTGAAATTGATCCTCTCTACAACATGAAAGGCCAGCACTACTTCCTGGAATTCAAAGCCTGCCTTCCCTTACTTTCTTTTTCAATTCTAGTTGGCATTTGTTTTCCTGTGGTAGTCATCTAACTTGTCTTTAAGATATTTCATAGTGAGAAATACGAAATCGGTCACTCCTGCATCTGTGAAAAGAACACATTGCTCACAAAATCTTGGTGTGTTTCTATTTTCTTAAGATGGGTAATATCACCCATAAGACAATCTCTTCCCTATAATCTACTCCCTCCCCTGCTTCACTCATTTATTAAGGCTATAGCACTTAACTTAGATCTACTGAGGTACTCCTTTTTTTTTTTAATATTTTATTTATTTATCTGACAGACAGAGATCACAAGTAGGCAGAGAGGCAGGCAGAGAGAGAGGAGGAAGCAGGCTCCCTGCTGAGCAGAGAGCCCAATGCGGGGCTTGATCCTGGGACCCTGAGATCATGACCTGAGCCGAAGGCAGAGGCTTTAACCCACTGAGCCACCCAGGCACCCCTACTGAGGTACTCTTGATGCCCCATACACACATATGAGTAGTTCAAGCTGAAAATGACAACAACCTACAAACTAACGCTCACTTATTCAGCACGTCCTGAGACTTCTACTTAAGGTACTTCATATTGAGGATTTACTACTCATCTCCATTCTATATTTCTGCTGATTGGAGAAGTTGAAAAACCATGACCTAAATCCACCAAACTCCTTAAGCTACTATTCTTGACACAAATTAGTTTCCACCAATTATAAGAACTCTTGTGATGCTAGGAAAATAAACATGAGGCAGAGGTCATCTTACTATGGCTCTTAACTGTTATTTCTTGGCAAAATGAGTTTGGAAATGGGAGGCTTCCTTGGGCATAATTTCAGTGTCCATTTTCTAGTTTCTTTAGCCCGAAAGGCACTTGTGGTGGTAGTAGTAACTTCCTGCCTTAAGAGTCTGATATTAGAGATAGTAACTTTCTCGGTGAATCAGCCATCAGTGAATCTTTCAGGAGGCCCAACTGAACACCTACTGTACTTCCAATCATCTTAAAAGCACCTATATATTTTATCAATTCTAAGGTCTATTTTTTTCATATTTTTACCTTTCTGAATTTAGAATACTGTATGTAATCAACTTTATTTCAATCATTGTTAACCATAGACATTCATGACCCAAATTTTTGAAATCCTTCCCTTGATGACTTCTATGAAGATCAAACAGCACCAGCACACCTGAAAATGCACACCTCAGAATAATTTCAAATATAAATCTCATCACATTTGAGGGTCTTAGAGTTCTGTGTTTCCCCCTCTAAACCACCACTAAAAGAGTGAGTTTTCTCATGCATCATTTGCTCAAGGTCTCATGAGTACTGCTCCAGTTCTATAACAGCCTTTTCTCAGCTAAAAAATGCTCTTTGCTTGGAAAGAGGGGGGAAGCATGTTAAGTTGCAGTAAGTTGTCAGTGTGAAAATCCAGTATGGTGAGTGCTTAATTCTAAAATTGCTTGCCTAGACAAGAAAGGAGGCAAAAATATGCAATGGGAAAAGACAGTCTTTTCAATAAATAGTGCTGGGAAAACTGAACAGCAACAGGCAGAAAAATGAAATTGGACAACTTTTTTACACCATGCCCAAAAATAAACTCAAACTGGATTAAGAACCTAAATGTAAGACCTGAAAATATAAAACTCCTAAAAGAAAACATAAGAAGTAATCTCTTAGACATCAAAGCTAGCAATATTTTTCTGGATAAATGACCTTAGGCAAAGGAAACAAAAGCAAAAATAAACTACTGGGACAAAAAAAGTTCAAAAAAAAAAAAAGTTTCTGCACAGTAAAGCAAACTGTTAGCAAAACAAAAAGTCGATCCACTGAATAAGAGAAGATATTTGCAAATGATATATCCAATAAGAGGTAAATATCCAAATGATGGAAAAAACTCATATAATACCAAATAATAATAGTAATAATCTGATTAAAAAGTGAACAGAGGACCTGAATAGACATTTCTCCAAAGAAGAACTACAGATGGCCAGTAGATACATGAAAAGATGTTCAACATCACTAATTATCATGAATAAGAAAATCAAAGCCCCAATGAGACATTACTTCAGACTACTCAGGGTAGCTGTTATCAAAAAGATAAGAAATAATAAGTATAGGCAAGCATATGAAGAAAAGAGAATCCTTGTGAACTGCTTGTGGAAATGTAAATTGGTGCAGCCACTACAGAAAACAGTATGGAGCTTCCTCAAAAAAATAAAAATAGAACAACTATATATACAAACCAGTAATTCCATTTTTTGAATTATTTACCTGAAGAAAATAAGAATACTAATTTAAAAAGATAGGCACCCTTATATTTATTTGCAGCATCATTTACAATAGCCGAGATATGGAAGCAACCCAAGTGTCCATTGATAAATGAATGGATAAAGATGTAGTATAAAGTACAATGGAATATTATTCAGCCATAAAATAGAATGAGATCTTGCCATTTCCAACAACATGGATGGAATTAGAGGGTATTATTCTAAATGAAATAAGTCAGGAAAAGACAAATACCATTTGCTTTTACTTATGTGTGGAATAAAAAATATTTAAAAAAAGGAAGTCTCATAAATATAATTAACAAAATGGCGATTGCTAGGGAGATGGGCAAAATAGGTGAAGAAGATTAAAAGGTACAAACTTCAGTTACAAAATAAATAAGTCATGGGGATGAAAAGTACAGTATCAGAATATAGTCAATAATATTGTAATAACTTTGTGTGATGAGAAATGTTAACTACACTTACCATGATGAACATTTTATAATGTACATAGTTGCTGAATCACTATGTTGTACACCTGAAACTAATATAATACTATTTGTCAACTATACTTCAATAAAAATAAAATAAAACTGCCTGTATAGGTTATAACAGTTAAGAAAAAATGGAACTTTGCAAAATCCAGTCACAAAGAATAATATGAATCATGGCAAACATCACAAACCCAATTTGAAAAAGAAGCATCAAACTAGAAATAATCTAGTCAAAGTTACTTTGCTCACCAAAACCCAGGTTTTATGTATCTCTCAGTATTCCTGACATATTCATGAGCAGTTGGTGTTTCAAGGGAGCCTATAAGTAGCATTCATTTCTCCTGTTCAAGTTCTAAATCATTTGAGAAGTAAGACTCCCCCCAAATTTTTAAAAGATAGATGAAGATCAAGATATGTACACATCATTAATAAAATTTTGGTCATAGAACATGGCTTAGACATGTAACAGAAATGGTCTTCCTAGTCCTAAAATTCAGAATTAGACTTTTGCCCATTGCAAGCAACACTAAACAACCTCAGTACCCCAAGCATGGGGCTCTCTCCTTTAAAAATGTGGCACAAAATGTGTTTTCTTCAGGCAGAAGCCTCCCAAGAGTAAGGAAGAAATATGGACTACGATTCATATGCCCATTTCCTCACCAAATCTCAACAACATTCACAAAATAAGAAAGGAAGGAACGAAGTGAGTAAATGACAAGAACAACCTACAATGTCAAAGAGACTTTATTGGGGGAACTAATCTTCATAATGACAGGGATTTGTCTATGTTGTTTAACATTATATTCTTGGCACCTAAACCACTTCCTGACATTAATGAATCTCAATAATATTAGTTGAATGCTTATAACTGGAAAGTAAAACAGGTTGATTCATGTTAGCCAGTTACTTTTTTCCCTAAAAGTAGGCTAAAACTCAGAATAAGTAAGCAAATTGTTTTGTCACATAATTTTTCCTACGAAAAATATCACCAGCAAATTGCATTATTTACCCAGAGAAGGTAGTACTCAGTGGAGCTCCTCTTCCATCCCTTACCTCTCCCTGCTGTCAGTAAATGTCATCAAGCGAAAGAGTACACAAAGAATATCATAAAACATTTTTCTGGTCCAAAAGACTTCCGAATGCTTCTGCCTGACCAACAGTCCCAAGTTCACTGTAGATTAAGCCACTTTATTTGTTTGTTTATTTGTTTATTGGGGGGGTTACAAAAACAGAGGGAGAGAGAGGATCTTAAGCAGGCTCCATGCCCAGCGCAGAGCCTGATGCAGGCTCTATCTCACAAGCCTGACATCATGACCTGAGCCTAAAGGAAGAGTCAAACACTCAACAAACTGAGCCACCCAGGCACCCTAATTCAGACACTTTAAAAAGTATAGTTAAACAGATTTTTTACTCTTTTATCTATTGATCACAAATGAGAATGAAAACCATATGCAAATAGAAATGAATTAGAAGTAAGATCTCCCCTTGCACAACTCTGAAGGAACTGAAGAAATCATAATGATAAACCCTTATCTGCGTAAGCTACGTTACAAATCTATTATTAGGCCTATCCTAAAAGGCAGATCATAATCTTCAGTTTGCCAGCAAAGCTGTCAGGATGTAATTAAACATTAAAGGTTTCTATATATAGCCCTGGGTGGGGAGGAGAGCTATCTTTTATTGGGAACTCTCAAGCAAGGTGACCTCTTCTTTTTGAAAGCAGTTTGCCAACTGTCAGCTAAAATTTAATTAAAGTTCAAGGTAACTTAATCTAAAAGGTTACGCTATCACTTGCCCATGTGGATATGAGGATAAGGTGAAGATAAAATGAAACTGGAAAAACATGATGTTGGGCTTTTTGCTTGTTTTAGTTTTGTTTGTTTTTGTTGTTGTTGTGACTATTTGCAATAGATCTATTTAAACTCTGAAGTAACACCAGAGTAACTATGTAATAATATATCTTCCATCTATTACTGTAATTAAGATTGAGATTCCTGACATATATGACATGATTACACTAGCAATATTTGTTATCAAATGGCCAACACATAGCAATTTGGTTAGCTATGTTGGTATATCTAACATTACCTTCATATTTTTTCATTTGGAACACACATCTCTATATTGTCTTATCTTCTTTTACTTGATATTAGGCTATAAAGTTCTAGAAGATTAGGTCATGCTTTTTTTGCTTGTTTATATATTGCACAAAATAAAGTACCTGCATTTGGAGAATTTAATAACTAGTATATAAACCCTACAAATACTTCATGGTAATTAAGAGTTTGAAAAGGTTTAATCTTCTACATAATTAAGTTTTTCAACTTACAATATACTTCATTTAACACATGAAATTTTCTTTACTGCCTATATAACATAAAAATCTATAAATATTTTTACAAATCCAAAGATTAGTAGTTCTAGCTTAGGTATACTTGAACTGAAATCGTAAAACTTCAATTGTTTTTTAAAGGTCATCAAAGGACTTTATAACACTGTCTTGGGTAGACAAATGTCTATTATTTAAAACACAGTAAATTAAGTTCAAGATCTCCAAAATAGTCAATTTAAAGTTCACAAGACACAGAAAAGTACACCTAAATATCTATCCCAGATAGACCTCTTGAAGACCTATATCTACAATTGTCTTCTGGATTTCTCCATAAACCAACATGTTTACAATGCTTATACTCAAAAATGGGCCGTTATATTTGAGAATCAGTCTGGCTCTCAGAAACAAGATGAGGGTAGGGTGATTGATGAAGGTAAAGGTACAGCCTCATATATGTAAAGTTATCTACCCTGATGTGGCTCATAACTCACTTAGCAGGGTCACAATACAAGACTTTTCAGGCTCTCTGATGCCCAGCCCAAAACTGACTTCACAATCCCCTTCTCAGTACATGAGAAATTGGGCAGGTCCTTGCACACATTCAGATCTGTCAATGGACATGTGGGATCCTTTAGTTCCATAAACATTTTAAAACATTAAAAAAAAAAATTCACACACATCACTAGTAGAATTTTTGAGAAGAAGCATCCATGTGCTGCCCAAACATTAGAATCTTTTTTTTTTTTAAGATTTTATTTATTTATTTGACAGAGAGAGAGAGAGCACAAGCAGGGGGAGTGGGAGAGGGAAAAGCAGACTCCCCTGTGACCAGGGAGCCCCATGCAGGACCTAGGACACTTGGATCATGACTTGAGCTGAAGGCAGACACTTAAGTGACTGAGCCACCCTGGGACCTCTCTTTGCCTCTTTCTGATGGCTAATGTCTTAAGGTTACATACGGACTCAGGACAGCTGGGTAGTAGTGACATAAGAAAAGGAGTCTTCAAGCATTACATCAGGTGCAATTTACTACATATTATATTTCTGCTGCATCACATCTGATCTGAAAAAAAATTTTTTTAAATGATTTTATTTATTTGAGACAAAAAGAGAGAGAGAAAGAAAGCACATAAGAGCATGGAGGGGAAGCAGGAGAGGGAAAAGCAGATTCCCTGCTGAGCAAGGAGCCCAATGCAGGGCTCCATCCCAGGACCCCAAGATCATGACCTGAACTGAAGGCAGCTGCCTAACCAACTGAATCCCCAGGCACACCGATCTGAATAATCTTAATACATCTATGGCTTTTGTGATTGTGAGTTAATGCTATTTTTGCCTTTAGAAGCACAGAAGGTGGGAAATTCAACTCATACCAACTGGTAGCTTAGGGTAAACCTTTGAAAAAGTTCTTTCAAAGAGCAGTAGACCAGAGTACCCTCCCCCCCACCTCCATCAAACTTGCCCAAAGTGCTTATTTTCCTGTGCTCCTTAAATTGGTGAAGGATACCACCATTTATGCTGCAAGGCATCCTAAATTACCAACTCTTTCTTACATATGTATGTGATTAAGGAAAAAAATCCCAATTAAGGGAACTTCCTAAATAATTCCAAAATCTGTTTACTCATTACCATACATTACTACTACCCCTCTGTCTGAGTTGCTTCAACAGACTGTTAACAGTCATGTTTTCCTCAAGGAGATCTAAGATGCAAATCTGATAGTGTCACTCCCACTCAATCAACTCCTCATTGCCTTCAGAATAAAGTCCACCAGCTTTAAAAACCTAGCTTTTGCCTACTTCTCTAGTCTTATCTGTTACCCTTTTTCTCTTTTCATCTTTTCCTTCAGTGATTCTAAGCTACTTGAATTTCCTCAAATATACTACACACTCATTTGTTTAAACTATCCCACACTCCCTCTCACTAATTTAAAATTCCTTTAAAACTTAAACTAAGATTAAACCTGCCAGCAAGATCTTCCAACATTTCTAACATCCTCCCAACCAAGCCCATCCCAACACCAAATTTATGTTATGTATGACTCCCTCTTCAGACTTTCCACTCTTGCTTCCACCTCTTCTAACACATCACTCTCTGTGTCAATTATTTGTGTTTCCCATAGCTTATGAGTTGCTTGAAGACACAGTCTCATGTTGTCTATCTCTCTAAGAATAGGCTCTGGCACACAGTAGACACTTAATAGATATTTGTTGAGTGAATGAGTAAGACAACAAAGCTTGAATTAAAATATAAATCCAAAGTTCATGATCCCTCCACTTTATCATAATCATTCACCTATGTATGAGTAGATGACCCAAAACAGACATTCAGAGAAGAGTTATGACAGTGTTTACAGTCCCAATTTATCAGATTCTTCACATTTTTCAGAAGAAAAGAAAAAACTATCTGCTGAAAGTGCAGGTGGTACCTAGTATTTCTCCATTGCTGCAGACAGATGGTCAAAACACCATAATAAGCATGAACAAAATGTGCCCAAAATAGGAATGGAAAATTCTACCTCCAAAATCTAGAGTCCTCTGCCAAGTGATGGAGGAATTATAATCACATCAGAGGCATTTTAGGTGAAGCAGGATCATCAATGTGAAGCTCAGAACCAAGCTTCCTGCTTTGAGATTTATAGGTTTATATGACAAATGATTATGGTTTATTTCTCAAGTACATAAGAAAAATAAAACTGCCATGTAGAAATTTAAGTTCTAACTCACTGGTCTAAAAACTTTTTTAAAGTGTCACTGTGCCATTTAAGAAACATCTAATACATTCAAAGGAAATTTTCTAGGCATCCAAAAGTTTCTTCCATAATACTTCTGAAAAAAACATGGTGTTCATTAAAATCACCTGGAAGGTTTTAGATAGATGATAGATAGATAGGTAGATAGATATAAATAATAAATAATCAATTGATCAATCCTGACTCTCACCCAAGATCTATTAAATCAGAATCTCTTCAGGGTCGTGTATACAATAATAGTTTTAAAGTTTTCTAAGACAGTTCTAATGAGCTGGCCTTGCTTGTGTGAGCTTGTGTGGTGATTTATTCCTTAGAAGTATTTTTTTAAATCATGACAGAGGCATTTACATACTGGATCATTCTAGATATGACATGGTAGTTGCACAATACTCTTATTTCTCAGACCACAATTTTCAAGCTGTAGTTTAGGTTTTAAATACTACTAATTTTTAAATTTTAACTTATAAGAACAACTTATTGAACTGCAAGATTGAAGAATATGATACAGTATATCACTAAATAGGAGTATATGTCTCTTGAAAGCTCACCAGAACCTTAAATCAATATGTAAAACTAAAGATATATAACCACAAATCTATACTTCAGAAGTTGTTCATTTACTATCAAGCCTTTGTTATATGATTATCCCATAAGACTAAACAAGACATCACCAAAGTTGATGACACAGAACTATGCCTTCTTCCTTGTCAGAATGCCAGGACTCACTTAGTATTGAAATGAGTATTATTCCAGGACCATCCCACAACTTCAGCAATGGAGCCATGGTTCAAAATGCTAGAGCTCTTCTTATCCACAAGTCTTTGCTTGGCCCAAGATATGCTAGAAGCTGATCAGGACATCTTCCCTTCCGTGAAAATATCACGTCCACCAGGCTGGTTCTCTCTCTACCTCTAAAACTTCTTCATGATTTGTAGACTAATCTAGAGTCCCTAGACTCCCCCAACTCTAGATTATTTAACCTTCCAACTTCCCTGAAAAGTCTGCATGTGAATTCTATGGTTGTGCGGCAAATATTATATACTCCATGTACTTATCTGTACCACAGTTGAACTATGAGCAATAAGGAAAAATTTGGTTTTGGTCTCCTCTCCCTTAGACAGTCTTCATATGCCCTTTTCTTCTTCTGTTACCACTCCCAGGGACATTTATATAATTTTTAAAAGATTTTATTTATTTATTTGACCGGGAGAGACAGAGAAAGGAATATAAGCAGGGGGAATCAGAGAGAGAGAGAGAAGCAGGCTTCCCACCGAGCAGGGAGTTCAACATAGGGCTTGATCCCAGGATCCCGGGATCATGACCTGAGCGGAAGGCAGATGCATAACAACTGAGCCACCCAGGTGTCCTGGGACATTTATACTTTAATAGTATCCAGTGCATAACAGGCAGTCAAAGATAAATTATGTACGATCTCACTTATATGTGGAATCATAAATAAATAAATAGACAAACAAATAAGCTCATAGATACAGAGAGCTGATTTATGGCTGTTGGTTGCTCAGGTCAGGTGGGAGGTGAATGGGTAAAGGTACACAAAAGGTACAAACTTCCAGTTACAAAATAAAAGTCTGCAAATATAATGTACAGCCTGGCAACTATAGTTAATAATACTGTATTGTGTATCTGAAAGTTATGAAGAGAGTAGGTCTTAGAAGTCCTCATCACAAGAAAAGAATATGTACCTATGTGACGTAATGGATGTTAACTATACTTATTGTGATGATCATTTCTCAATATATACCCATCTCAAATCATTATGTCATACATCTGAAACTAATATATAACATTATATGTTAATTATACCTCAATAAAAAAGAGAAATACGAATTTGAGTCATAAAATTAAAAAAGAAGGAATGGGGATTCTCAAATAGTTTAATTTTTAAACTATCCATGAGGTATTTATAATTATTTCCCAAGTACAGAAAGATATTTGAGAGTGTCACAAAAACAGTGACAAGAGTCTGAATTCAATCCTCTGTCTTACAGAGTCCAGTGTTCTTTTTAACACATCATCAGCTCATATAAGTAAATCCCACACACATAAAACTCAATTATAATGCTATTTGATAGATGAACTAAAAAAACAAAAACAAAAACCAACAGATAGTCCCATAAAATAATAACCTTAGTTTCAAAAATATCACTTGTGGGAAACCAACTTCATAAACAAAATTCAGCTCTAATATTCTGATGCTTGGTTATTTCTACACAATCTGGACAAAGACCAGGATGTTGCTGAACACTCTACTAACAGGGAAGATATGCCCCCCCACACACAAAAAAAGTATCTGGGTAAAAAATGCCAATCATGCCAAGGTTGAGAGACTCTTCCTTTACCAAAACCTCACTCTGTATAAGATTTTTGAATTCAACTGAGTCTTTTACATTTCAATGTATTTCTACTTAGTTATTCCACTAATCTACCCTGAACAAATATACTTAGTATTTCTTGAGAGTCTACCAATTAATATTAATATAGTGATAAAAAGAGACACATATCTCATGGAGCATGGGTAAGAATCTGTTCTACAACACAGGTGAAAGAATGATCATTGTTTTCCAAATCAAACTAAATATGCCATTGAGTCCATTTAGCATAGTGTGGAAAAATCTAATCCCAGTCATGTTTGGGGCGCCAAAGAATTTGGGAAGATTTTACCATACCTAAAATGAAGACAAGAACTGAGTCTTGTTCATAATCAATATGATTATTCTTTCTGCTACCAATGCTACTGTTAGGTTACTCCCTCTGCCTTTGTTATGTCTGGTCTTATGGTTATGTTAAGTGGTCTTCTCTACTGACCCCAGATAACAAAGCAATTCTGTCCCTCTTTCATCCAGTATACTAAACACTATATCTGAGATGAAAATCTCTCAAATCTCTGGTCCCTTCCCTGTCCTGGAAACACTTACACTTTCTCCCTATATCAAGAAACCTTTGTGCCTTTTTTCCCCTTGCTCTTCCCTCTCTCCTTTCCTGAGTGGTCCTTCTCTCCAAACAAAATCTAAGTAGGGATCATCTTCTAAAGGCGTAGCAAATGCAGGACAAGGAAAAAATGCGTCTGGTTCTCTCGATTCTTCTATAATAGCTAAAACAAAACAAAGTCAAATTTCCATAAGGATCCTCCACACAGACTGGCAGGTTACAGCTGTCTGTTGAATACACACTATAATCTAGTAAAGCACTACATACTTACCAGTGAAAAATCTGGAGCACTTGAGCCAAGTCACATAAAAGTACTATTGGAAGTCTTCTTTTTTTGCCATTCAATTCTTAGAGTTGAAAGGAAAAGAATTTTAATCAATATATCCAAAGTACATCAGGCATAATTAAGTCATCCTCATTTTACTTTAGATTTGTTTTGGGGGGGGCTACCGAGGTGACTAAATTGGTTAAATGTCTGACTCTTGGTTTTGGCTCAGGTCATGATCTCAGGGTCATGAGATCAACCCCTACATCAAGCTCCATGCTCAGCACAAAGTCTTCTAGAAATTCTCTCTCCCCCTTTTCCTCCGCCCCTTCCCCACTTGTGCCTTCTCTCTAAATACATACATACATACATACATAAAAACATACAGTGAGGGAGCCAAGTCATCTTCAAAGGAGCTGTCAATGCAGTTAGGATGTCCGTCTACCATGAAGGAGATGACATTTGAGGTCAGCCATAGGCAAATATCCTAAGTAGGTGACATGTGCCATCTAGTATTTTTAGCTTCCCTGATTTAGATCTTTTTTTCCCCCTTTTTAGTGTCCTTGTCTTTCTCTTCAGGCACTCAAGATACTTTGCCTTATCCAATCCCCTTGCATAGCCTGTCAAAACTCTCAGGAAATGTCTTAATAAATTCATCTACACTCAAGTATAAAGGATTGATGTTTAAATTGGAACTACTTCAGGAGTGCCTGTAGTTATTGACTTTCAGGCCTAACAGATAGATGGAGAAGGATTATGTTTGGCCAGGAGGACAGTTCAACTACTAAAAATTACACTGACATGCCAAATCAAAACCAATTCAATTAAAATGTCTATTTGCATATGTTTTAGAAAAGGTCCAATATGTCTCAGTATCTACTTAAAAGTTTCACCTAGGAAAACTGCTATTGTTGTAAAACGAAGTTATATATGTAAAAACAGTTTTTAAAGTTAGTACTATTAAGGTACTTACTGATACCAAACCTTATTCTATATTAGCTTTACCTGAATTTATGCTTTACAATAGCCTAAGAAGATAAATACCCTTATTCCTATTTCACAAATGAGAAAATAGAGGCAATGGGAATTAAGTAGTTTTCCTGAAGTCAAAAAGCCAGGAAGTGGTCCTCTTTCTAACCTATAACCTTTCCTTATCATAATTACCAATGTTATTCTCAGAGATTTGGGATACAGGATAATGAATGAGAGGGAATGATGAACAGACTATACTTTATGTTCTGTTATTTCAAGAAAAGTATGATCAACATAGTTATAGTGGCTAATACTTGGTAAGTCTTTTCTATGGCCAAAGTAGGCTGGTGAGAATGAGTGTGCATCATCTCATGTATTGCTCCCAATAGTCCTGGAAGTAGGGCCTGTTAGTACTCTTCATTTGATAGATAAGAAAAACCAAGGAAACATTTAGAGAAATGTAGTAATTTATCCAAGGTCATATATACAGCAAGTTGTGTACCTAAGATATCATTCCAGATAGCCATCCATTTATTGTATACTCACTAAGTATGGCTTTCCATACTTCATCCCATTTAATCCTCACAGTAGACTTATGAGGAAGACTGTAGATTTATGGGAAACGGCCTTGAGGGGTTAGGGAAGCTTCCCACACAGCACCAGGCAATTCTCACACACCAGCAGGGTGTCCACGAATTCAACTCAATTCTGATACTATCTACCTGGAGATAGCATCAGATTCCACAAGTTGTGGAATCCATCCTGTAAGGTGGCCCCTCTCCCAACATACTTCAGATGCCAGTCACAAGCCCAAGTTGTCAACTATGCTACTGACCACAGGATTCAGACTGGAGGTTCCAAGGACCCCCTCCAACTTAGGATACAATGGCTAGTCCAGGTTGTTACCCACACTTCTGATCAACTGGCTTAAGTCAAAGTTTCCCACAGCATCCTTCTTGGGTTCAAGGTGCTCAAGCAGCTTACAGACTTCAGAGAAACTTTTTATTTACTACATTACTATTACAGCTAAATGGAAGAATTATATTGGGAAAAGTTGAGGAAAGGGCACAGAGTTCTTTCCAGGCACACCACTTTCCCCACATTTTCATGTATTCCCCAACCTGGAAGCTCTCTGAACTCTGTCCTTTCAGGTTTTTATAGAGGCTTCTACCTAGTCCTGATTGATTAGTTCACTGACCACTGGAGATAACTCAATCTCCAGTCCCTCTATGCTTCCTACAAACCATGGGTTGGGAATGAAAAGTTTCAACACTCTAAGCACATTATTATTTCTGTTGACAAATAGCTCCCATCTTTAGGGGTTTTCCAAAATCACTTCATTAACAAACAAAAGACACTTTATCATTCTCAACACTAGGGAAAGTTCAAGCTTTTGGGGAGCAGTGAGCCTGGAACTATGAACAAAGACTTAATATGTATTACTTATCAAGTCATAATATCAGATCGGTCCATGGTATCATAGCCATTTATCCCTAGAATGTAAAATTTCCTAGGTAACTCATCTCCTATCCACCTAATGTTCCTACTACAGTAAGCCAAAAGTTCAAAAACAGGTCTGTCTTCTCACTCAGACTTGATTATCATCTAGCTGCTTCACACACCATAATCTAAATCAATCACACCCATGTATTAAAACAATCCTTAGCCTGACACTAGACCATTAGATTAAAAGAGTTTGTTGATCATCGTGGCAGGATCATTTGCTCTATTTGCCAATTAGCCTAAAGAACTGCAGTAGCTGTAGGCATACTGAACTGACATGCAAGAAGTTCATTCAACTCTGTCTAAACAGAAGGGTATGTAAACTATTACCATGCTTTATTATTCTGAAAACTAAGTTTAAAACATTACTGATTATTTTTGTACCCCAAAATGACTTAATATAGCACCTAGAAAAATGTTAGATACAATGCAGATGCTCAGTAAATATTTGAAGCCTTGAATTATAACAATCATATTAATTTGTACAGGAATTTTGAAACCTTGATATCCCTTAGAAATAATAATCTTTTTTTTAAAGATTTTATTTATTTATTTGACAGACAGAGAGATCACAGTCGGGATAGAGGCAGGCAGAGAGAAAGAGCCTAATGCGGGGCTCGATCCCAGGACTCTGAGATCAGGACCTGAGCTGAAGGCAGAGGCTTAACCCACTGAGCCACCCAGGCACCCCATAGAAATAATAATCTTGAGAGCAAACTATTGATATTCTCTTAAGCTCACAACCAGTTTTAGATACCAGTAAATTATGTTCTGTTGGCAGGAATTCTATTTGTGTGTGAGTGCACTAGCAGTATACATTTTTAAATCTTTTCCTGAAAAGATAAAATACAGTTCATAAATTTTAAGTGTATAGCTCCATAAACATTTCAAATACAAATACACAAAGTAGCCACCATCTACATTAAAGTATGATAAAACATTATTAGCAAGCTTAGTCATTCCTCACACCCATTCCCAAATATCAGGGAAAGAAAACTGATTCCCAAAATCAGTTTTCTTCCTCAAAGAAAACCACTTAAAATTGTAACACCATAAATTAGTTTTGCCTTTTTAAACTTCAGATGAATGAAATTACAGGTTATGTACTGCTTTGTATCTGGCTTCTTTCATTATACGTTAGGTTGGTGAGATTCTTCAATGTTGCATGTAGCAGTAGTTTATTTTTTTTCATTGCCAAGTAGTTTTACATTTATATATAAAATTATTATATATATATTTAATTATAAACATTATTAATGTTGATAAATAAATGATTGTATCTAGGTTGAGATTATTATGAGTAATGATGCTATGATCATTGTAGTAAATGTGTTTTCAGAAAAAAATTGTATATATTTCAGGTAGGAATAGAATGTCTTTTTATCTTAAAGGTAGAATTGCTGTGTCATAGAGTTTATGAATATTTAGTATTAGTAAAGAAGTCAAAAGTTTTCTAAAGTGGTTGGACTAATTTATACTCCTTCCAGCTGTAAGTGAGAGCCCTATTTGCCACACACCTTTGCCAATGCTTGATAATAATGTTTTTGTTCTTTTGTTTTATTTTGTCACCCTAATAGGTGCACATAGGTATGTTATTATGCCTTCAGCTTGCACTTCCACGATAACTAATTGTCTTTCACACATTTTCATATCCTTAAAAATCAAGTTGGGGCATCTGGGTGGCCCAGTCAGTTAAGTGACCAATTCTTTGTTTCAGGTTAGGTCGTGATCGTGTGTTGTTGGATTGAGCCCCATATCCAGCTCCACACTTAGTGTGGAATCTACTTTGGATTATCTCTCTTCCCCCCCCTCTGCCTCTCATCTTGCTTGCACAAAGTCTCTCTCTCTCAAATAAATAAATAAAATCTTTTTAAAAAATCAAGTAGAGGGGTGCCTGGGTGGCTCAGTGGGTTAAGCCTCTACCTTCAGCTCAGGTCATGATCTCAGGGTCCTGGGATCGAGTCCCACATTGGGCTCTCTGCTCAGCAGGGAGCCTGCTTCCTCCTCTCTCTCTCTCTCTCTCTCTCTCTCTCTGCTTGCCTCTCTGCCTACTTGTGATCTCTGTCTGTCAAATAAATAAACAAAATATTTTAAAAAATCAACTAGATATCCTCTTTAGTCAAGCACCAATTCAAGTGTTTTGCCCCCTTTGTGTTGCCTATTTTCATATTAATTAATAGGAAATATTTATTTTAAAATAAATTCTTTGACAGGGTATTGCAAGTATCTTCTTCCACTCATGCTTACCTGTTTACTCCCTTAATGGTGACTTGAAACAAACAAAAGTTTTTAATTAATAAAATCCATTCCATAAATCTTTTCCCTTATTGTTAGTAACTTTTTTTCTGTTTAAGAAATATTTGCCCTTCAACAAATGGTAATGAGAAAACGGGTCAGATACATGCAAAAGAATGAAACTGGACCACTTTCTTATACCATAAACAAAAGTAAATTCAAGAGACCGAGACTTAAATGTGAGACCTAAAACCATAAAAATCACAGAAGAGAGTATAGGCAGTAGGTCTCTGACATTGGCTGTAGCACTATTTTTCTAGATCTGTCTCCTGAGGCAAGGGAAATAAAAGCAAAAATAAATTATTGGGACTACGTCAAAATAAAAACTTTCTACACAGTGATGAAAACAGTCAACAAAACTGAAAGGCAACCTACAGAATGGGAGAAGATATTTGTAAATGGCATATCCAATAAAGGGTTAATATCCAAAATACATAAAGAATTTAAAAATTCAAAATAATCCAATTAAAAGTGGGCAGAAGAAATGAACAGATATTTCTCCAAAGAAGACTTCTAGATGGCCAATAAACACATGAAAAGATGCTGAACATCACTCATTATCAGGGAAATGCAAAACAAAATCACAATGAGGTATCACCTCATACCTGTTAGAATGGCTAAAATCAAAAATACAAGAAATAGGTATTGAAATGATGTGGAGAAAAAGGAATCATCATGCACTGTTAGTGGGAATGCAAACTGGTGTACACACTGTGGGAAAACGTGTAGAGTTTCCTCAAAAAGTTTAAAAAAAAAGTTAAAAACAGAATTACTTTATGATCCAGTAACCAAACTACTGGGTATTTACCCCCAAAATACAAAATACTAATTCAAAGGCATACATGCACCCTATGTTTATAGTACCATTATTTACAGTAGCCAAATTATGAAAGCAGCCCAAATGTCCATTGACAGATGAATGGATAAAGAGGATATATATATATAATAGAATACTATTCAGCCATTAAAAAGAATGAAATCTTGTCATTTGCAAAGACACTGATGAAGCTAGATTGTGTAACACTAAGCAAAATAAGAGAAAATCGAGTACCATATGATATGATTTCACTCACAGGTAGGATTTAAGAAACAATACAGACAAGAAAAGGGGAAGAGAGAGAGAGAGAAGCAAACCAAGAAACAGACTCTTAACTGTAGAGAACAAACTGATGGATATCAGAGGTAAGGTGGGTAGGGGGATGGGTAAAATAGATGATAGGAATTAAGGAGTGCACTTGCCATGAGCACTGGATACTGTATGGAATTGTTTATTTGTTGTTGTTGTTTTTTTTAAGATTTTATTTCTTTATTTGACAGAGAGAGACACAGTGAGAGAGGGAACAGAAGCAGGGGGAGTGGGAGAGGGAGAAGCAGGCTTCCCACTGAGCAGGGAGCCTGACACAGGGCTCGATCCCAGGACCCTGGAATCATGACCTGAGCCGAAAGCAGACGCTTAACAACTGAGCCACCCAGGCGCCCCTACTGTATGAATTGTTAATTCACTATGTTGTGCACCTGAAACTCATATAACACTTCATGTTAACTATACTGGAAATAATATTTTTTTAAGAAGTGTCCAAAAGACACAAAGAAATATTTCCCTACTCCAAACCCTGAAGACCTTCTCCTGTGTGGTCATCTAGAAATTTCATTTTATTGTTTTATATGAGATATGTGTAATCTATAACACCTCTAACTGATCATTTATACAGGTCAACTCTAATAAAGGGGTCAAGTTTAATTTTTTAGTATGAATATCAAACTGATCGATTACCATTTGTTTCAAAAGTATGATTTTTCCTCACTACTCATGTCTTGACCAAACTAATATTTTTTTTCTAAAAATAAAAAATAAAAAAGTCAAATACTAAATGGGAAAAATTCACTCTAAATATCAAATAAATAGTAAAGAAAATTAGCATCTTTTAAGTTTCAGGTCTGTTGTAACACTGAAACTATTTGTAATTTATTTAAAAAATACTAAACATTTAGCTTAGTGAACAATAATGACCCTGGATACAAATGAAGAAGGAATTAGAAAAAATTACCAGAAGAGTAGGCTATAAATCTAATCTATCTATAATTTAAGTCTCTCTTTCAAATCACAGTATCTTGGCATTTGAATTTCCCCAAAAGGGAATGAAGGCATTTGTTGTTCAGTTATATTTTTATTTTTAGGCCACTAGTCAAATGGCAAACCATAAAATAAACGGAATACAGTTTCTGAAACAAGATTTTATTAAAAGACAAAGTTTTGCTGCCAATGAATAGTGTTTTCTCTCCCTTAATAACCTACTGTGTCTTTCTTTTCCAGCATTTAGGAGGGGTGAGTGGATTGAAGAATTAAAAAAACAAGAAACAAAACAAACAAAGAACCTAATACCCTCTATTATCCCAAATAAGAAATTATTAAAATAAAAACATGTTCTTTGTAAATAAAGATTATTGTAAATATGGTAGGATGGTAACCACTTAATTTATGTTGAATATAAGTCAATTAAGAATCATAGCAAACACTTTTATAGCATTTTCTATATAACCACCATTATATAAAACATTTTGTGTATGTATACATTTAATTCTCACAGCAAGTCTACAGAGGAAGTAACAATAGTATCCATATTTTTAAAAAATATTTTATTTACCTATTTGACAGACAGAGATCACAAGCAGGCAGAGAGGCAGACAGAGAGAGAGAGGGGGGAGAAAGCAGGCTTCTGACTGAGCAGAGAGCCCGATGGGGGGCAAGAACCCAGGACCCTGGGATCATGACCTGAGCCGAAGGCAGAGGCTTTAACCCACGGAGCCACCCAGGTGCCCCAGTAGTATCCATATTTTACAGAAGAGGAGACAAAGAAAAATTAACTATCTTACCAAGGTCACACAGCTAGTAAGTTGGTGAACCCATGATTTAAACCTCCATAGTCTGGCTTTAATGGTTCTTTTGTTAACTCACACGCTAACTACTTTGAGACAGTTTGCAAGCAGTTTAACAAAATGAGTAATAAAGCTATTAAAAGATGTGTATGTACTTCAAAGGCACTTATTCTAATTTATTCTATCTCTTGTTTTCCTTGTTCTTCACCTGTAAAATGGAATAGATAAAATAGTAACTTCCTCCTAAGGTTGCTATGAGAATTAGATGAGTTAATAGACACAGAACACCGAGAAGGACAGATCATAAGGGCCATAGAGTAAAACAAACCTAACAGGCATTGAGGACCATATAGCAGCAATTAGTACCAAACCCCCTGACAGACACCTAATATGTCCTTGGGGCAATATATGAGGGCATCCCTACCTCTAGGGCAATCAAAGTCTCTAGTTAATGCTTTGTGGTTATTCTTTGAAATTTTACAAAAAGACTGTGTGTCTCATTAATATTTTTACTCTTTTACCCAAAATATAGTTGCCATTTCTCCTCGTACTACTTACTCATATTTTGTTATTACCTTCAACTTTTCAATATATTATTATAGTGGGAACTAGCAGGTACTGTTTATGAGCACCTCATATTTCCACTTACTCCTTCCTAGTGGAAGCCTAATTTTATTCAGATAGCCTACCTCACCCACTCATCTGTGAGTTTTCAAGAAGTTGAGCCACTTCCAATCCCTGGACTTGGACTGATTTTGTTTTGTCTAAATGTATGATCTAAGGACATTCCCATGGTATATATTATTTATCCAAACACAGGTATATGACAAAACTTGGAGGACTGATTTTCAGAGTTGAAAAATATATATTTTTCTGACATGAAAAATGCACATGAAAAAAAGAGCAAATAGTCCAAAATGCCAAAGAAGCCATTTACCACCATGAAGGAGGAATTAGCCTTTGGATAAAGTTGGTTCTGGAGAGAGCTTAGCTGATCAACCAAAAGATCCTTGATATCTGCTGACATCACTGAGTCACTAATCCACACTCTGCTTAGAATAATCCCTACCTGTGGATTGCCATATTATATATGATAATAAAATTACTCATTCTTTAGACTGGTTTAATGCAAGGTTTTCTGTTATGTGCAGCTGAAAATTTCTTATCTAAAACTCATATAAATCCATAACCTGTTTAACTTGAAATGAGTTCTGTGTCCATGAGTATCTTATATATTTTCACTGCTTTCATTGACTGCATATTATTTGCTTTAAGGGTTTTTCACTTTGCAAGTCATTTCTTCAAAATACTTGATGTCCGCCGTATTCTAAAGAAAACTAAAGAGAACTAAATGATAATTTCAGAAAACTATTCTACTTTTGAATCATATTGATTTCACTGAGTTTCAAACTCATTGAAAAACATTAAGGGGGAGGAGTCAAGATGGTGGAGAAGTAGCAGGCTGAGACCGCATCAGGTAGCAGGATATCAGCTAGATAGCTTATCAAACAATTGCGAACACTACAAATCCAACAGGAGATCAAAGAGAAGAGCAAAAATTCTAGAAACAAAATCGACCACTTTCTGAAAGGTAAGACCAACGGAGAAGTGAATCCAAAGTGATGGGAAGATAGACTGTAGGGGGAGGGGCCGACTCCCGGCAAGCGGCAGAACAACAGAGCACAAAATCAGGACTTTTAAAAGTCTGCTCCACTGAGGGACATCACTCCAGAGGCTAAACCGGGGTGAAGCCCACGCAGGGTCAGTGTGGCCCCAGGTCCAATGGGGCCACAGAAGGATCGGGGGTGTCTGAGTGTCACAGAGCTCACAGGTATTAGAGCAGGGAAGCCGGCTACAGAGACAGAGCTGAGGAGTGAGTTCTCAACTCAGGGTTACCTTGAGCTGTAATCCGTGGCACAGGCCACTGCTGCAAGTGAGGTCCCCACAAGATCCAGGGAAAGACACCCTGGGGGAACTCAGGGATCTACGGGGTTCAGAGACTCCAGGAGGAACTGTGTGCCAGAGACAGAGATGCTTGGTCACACAGGTTGGGTGAGCTCAGAGCACAGCCAGAGGCCAGTGAGACGGGAGTGATTGAGTGCTTTTCTCTGAGGGCACATTGAGGAGTGGGACCCTGAGCTCTCGCTCCTCCAGGCCAGAGATTGAAAGGCCGCCATTTTCATTCCCATCCTCCAGAACTCTGTGGAAAGCATTCAGGGAACAAAAGCTCCTGAAAGTGAACCCAAGCAGATTACTTAGCCTGGCCCCTGGTAAGAACCATCCAATTCCACCTCGGGCAAAGACACTTGAGAATCACTACAACAGGCCCCTCCCCCAGAAGATCAACAAGAAATCCAGCCAAGACCAAGTTCACTCACCAAGGAGAACAGTGGAATTCCAGAGGAGGAGAAAGCAAAGCAAAGTGGAATTCATGGCTTTCTCCCCATGATTCTTTAGTCTTGCAGTTAATTAATTTTTTTTAATTTTATTTTTTTTCTTCTGCTAAATTTTTTTTAACTTTTACCTTTCCTCTTTTAACATTTTTTAACTAGTTTATCTTAACAATACCTTTCAGAAAAAAAAAATAATAATCTTTTTTGAACCTTCATTATTATAGTCATATTTTATCCTTTGTTGTATCTAACTTTATTTTTTGTATACACATAGGGTTTTTTCTTCTAAAAAACTTGGGGTACAACTTCTTCTAATAGATAAAAATATACCCTAAATCTAGCTCCAGGCTTGTTCTAGTCTCCAGCCCGAACAAATTCTCTCCACTTTCTTTCTCATTATTCTCCCAACCAACTTACTTTATCAACTCCTTTTTTAGGCTAAATTTTTTTTATCAATTTATTTTCAGCATAACAGAATTCATTGTTTATGCACCACACCCAGTGCTCCATGTCATATGTGTCCTCCATAATTCCCACCACCTGGCTCCCCCACCTCCCACCCCCCACCCCTTTTTTAGAAATTTAAAAAAAATATTTTTTCATCTTTATAGGCATATTCCATCCCTTCATTGTGTTTATCCTTATACACGTTTTTCATTCTTTAAAATTTTGAATTTTTGCTAAGAGACCAAAATACTCCCAAAATTAAGTGGGTGACCCTGTTCTAGTCACCAGTCTAATATATATATATATATATATATATATATATATATATATATATATTCTTTTTTATATTTTTTCTTTATTTGTTTTCTTTTTTTAATTTTTTTTTCCTGAACTTCTTTTTACCCCCCTTCTCCCCCCTCCACAATTTGGGGTCTCTTCTGATTTGGTTAAAGCACATTTTCCTGGGGTCTTTGCCACCCATTTAGTATTTAATTTGCTCCTTCATATATTCTTATCTGGACAAAATGACAAGGTAGAAAAACTCACCACAAAAAAAAAGAACAAGAGGCAGTACCGAAGGCTAGGGACCTAATCAATACAGACATTGGTAATATGTCAGATCTAGAGTTCATAATAACGATTCTCAAGGTTCTAGCCGGGCTCAAAAAAGGCATGGAAGATATTAGAGAAACCCTGTCTGGAGAGATAAAAGCCCTTTCTGGAGAAATAAAAGAACTAAAATCTAACCAAGGTGAAATCAAAAAAGCTATTAATGAGGTGCAATAAAAAATGGAGGCTCTTACTGCTAGGATAAATGAGGCAGAAGAAAGAATTAGAGATATAGAAGACCAAATAACAGAGAATAGAGAAGCTGAGCAAAAGAGAGACAAACAAATACTGGACAATGAGAGGAGAATTCAAGAGATAAGTGACACCATAAGACAAAACAACATTAGAATAACTGGGATTCCAGAAGAAGAAGAAAGAGAGAGGGGAGCAGAAGCTATATTGGAGAGAATTATTGTAGGGAATTTCTCTAATATGGCAAAGGGAACAAGCAGCAAAGTCCAGAGGTGCAGAGAACCCCCCTCAAAATAAATAAGAATAGGTCCACACCCCATCACCCAATAGTAAAATTTACAAGTCTTTGTGACAAAGAGAAAATCCTGAAAGCAGCCCGGGAAAAGAATTCTGTAACATACAAGGGTAAAAACATTAGACTGGCAGTGGACTTATCCACAGAGACCTGACAGGCCAGAAAGAACTGACATGATATATTCAGAGCACTGAACAAGAAAAACATGCAGCCAAGAATACTATATCCAGCTACGCTATCATTGAAAATGGAAGGAGAGATAAAGAGCTTCCAGGACAAACAAAAACTGAAAGAATTTGCAAATACCAAACCAGCTCTACAGGAAATATTGAAAGGGATCCTCTAAACAAAGAGAGACCCTAAAAGTAGTAGATCAGAAAGGAACAGAGACAATATACAGTGACAGTCACCTTACAGGTAATACAATGGCACTAAATTCATATCTCTCAATAGTTACCATGAATGTAAATGGGCTAAATGCCCCACTCAAAAGACACAGGGTATCAGAATGGATTAAAAAACAAAACCCATCAATATGGTGCCTACAAGAAACTCATTTTAGACCCGAAGACAACTCCAGATTTAAAGTGAGGGGGTGGGAAAAAATTTACTATGCTAATGGACATCAAAAGAAAGCTGGGGTGGCAATTCATTTATTAGAAAAATTAGATTTTAAGCCAAAGACCATAATAAGAGATGAGGAAAGACACTATATCATACTTTGAGTATGTCTGTCCAACAAGAAGATCTAACAACTTTAAATATCTATGCCCCTAACGTGGGAGCAGCCAACTATATAAACCAAATAATAACAAAATCAAAGAAACACATCAACAATAATACAATAATAGTAGGGGACTTTAACACTCCCCTCACTGAAATGGACAGATCATCTAAGCAAAAGATCAACAAGAAAATAAAGGCCTTAAATGACACACTGGACTAGATGGACATCACAGATATATTCAGGACATTCCATCCCAAAGCAACAGAATACACATTCTTCTCTAGTGCACATGGAACATTCTCCAGAATAGATCACATCCTGGGTCTTAAATCAGGTCTCAACCGGTATCAAAAGACTGGGATAATTCCCTGCATATTTTCAGACCACAATGCTCTGAAGCTAGAACTCAATCACAAGAGGAAATTTGGAAAAAACCCAAATACATGGAGACTAAATAGCATCCTTCTAAAGAATGAATGGGTCAACCAGAAAATTAAAGGAGAATTGAAAAAAATTCATGGAAACAAATGATAATGAAGACACAATGGTTCAAAATCTGTGGGACACAGCAAAGGCAGTCCTGAGAGGAAAATATATAGTGATACAAGCCTTTTTCAAGAAACAAGAAACAAGAAAGTTCTCAAATACACAACCTAACCCTACACCTAAAGGAGCTGGAGAAAGAACAAGAAAGAAAGTCTAAACCCAGCAGAAGAAGAGAAATCATAAAGATCAGAGCAGAAATCAATGAAATAGAAACCAAAAAATCCAATAGAACAAATCAACGAAACTAGGAGCTGGTTCTTTGAAAGAATTAGTAAGATTGACAAACCCCTGGCCAGACTTATCAAGAAGAAAAGAGAAAGGACCCAAATAAATAAAATCATGAATGAAAGAGGAGAGATCACAACCAACACCAAAGAAATACAATTATAAGAACATACTATGAGCAACTCTTACGCTAACAAATTTGACAATCTGGAAGAAATGGATGCATTCCTAGAGACATATAAACTGCCACAACTGAAACAGGAAGAAATAGAAAACCTGAACCCATAACCAGTAAGGAGATTGAAACAGTCATCAAAAATCTCCAAACAAACAAAAGCCCAGGGCCAGACAGCTTCTCAGGGAAATTTTACCAAACATTTAAAGAAGAATTAATTCCTATTCTCCTGAAACTGTTCCAAAAAATAGAAATGGAAGGAAAACTTCCAAACTCATTTTATGAGGCCAACATCACCTTGATCCCAAAACCAGACAAGGATCCCATCAAAAAAGAGAATTATAGGCCAATATCCTTGATGAACACGGATGTAAAAATTCTCACCAAAATACTAGCCAATAATATCCAACAGTACATTAAAAGGATTATTCACAACGACCAAGTGGGATTTATTCCAGGGCTGCAAGGTTGGTTGAACATCCACAAACCAATCAGTGTGATACAATACATTAATAAAAGAAAGAACAAGAACCATTTGAAACTCTCAGTAGATGTTGAAAAAGCATTTGACAAAGTACAGTATCCCTTCCTGATCAAAACTCTTCAAAGTGTAGGGATAGAGGGCACACACCTCAATATTATCAAAGCCATCTATGAAAAACCCATCATAAATATCATTCTCAATGGAGAAAAACTGAAAGCTTTTCCGCTAAGGTCAGGAACACAGCAGGGATGTCGATTATCACCACTGCTATTCAACATAGTACTAGAAGTCCTAGCCTCAGCAATCAGACAACAAAAAGAAATTAAAGGCATCCAAATTGGCAAAGAAGAAGTCAAACTATCATTCTTTGCAGATGATATGATACTATATGTGGAAAACCCAAAAGACTCCACTCCAAAACTGCTAGAACTGCTAGAACTTGTACAGGAATTCAGTAAAGTGTCAGGATACAAAGTCAATGCACAGAAATCAGTTGCATTTCTTTAAGAAACAACAAGAGAGAAGAAAGAAAAATTAAGGAGCCACTCCCATTTACAATTCCACCCAAAACCCTAAGATACCTAGGAATAAACCTAACCAAGGAGGCAAAGAATCTATACTCAGAAAACTATAAAGTACTCATGAAAGAAATTGAGGAAGACACAAAGAAATGGAAAAATGTTCCATGCTCCTGGATTGGAAGAACAAATATTGTGAAAATGTCTATGCTACCTAAAGCAATCTACACATTTAATGCAATCCCTATCAAAATCCCATCCATTTTTTTCAAAGAAATGGAACAAATAATCCTAAAATTTATATGGAACCAGAAAAGACCTCGAATAGCCAGAGGAATATTGAAAAAGAAAGCCAAAGTTGGTGGCATCACACTTCCAGACTTCAAGTTCTACTACAAAGCTGTCATCATCAAGACAGTATGGTACTGGCACAAAAACAGACACATAGATCAATGGAACAGAAGAGAGAGCCCAGAAATAGACCCTCAATTCTGTGGTCAACTAATCTTCAACAAAGCAGGGGCGCCTGGGTGGCTCAGTGGGTTAAAGCCTCTGTCTTCAGCTCGGGTCATGATCCCAGGGTCCTGGGATCAAGCCCCACATCGGGCTCTCCGCTCAGCAGGGAGCCTGCTTCCCCCTCTCTCTGCCTGCCTCTCTGCCTACTTGTGATCGATCTCTCTCTGTCAAATAAATAAATAAAATCTTAAAAAAAAATCTTCGACAAAGCAGGAAAGAATGTACAATGGAAGTAAGACAGTCTCTTCAACAAAGGGTGTTGGGAAAATTGGACAGCCACATGCAGAAAAATGAAATTGGACCATTTCCTTACACCACACACAAAAATAGACTCAAAAGGGATGAAGGACCTCAATGTGAGAAAGGAAGCCATCAAAATCCTTGAGGAGAACACAGGCAGCAACCTCTTCGACCTCAGCCGCAGCAACTTCTTCCTAGGAACATCGCCAAAGGCAAGGGAAGCAAGGGCAAAAATGAACTATTGGGATTTCATCAAGATCAAAAGCTTTTGCACAGCAAAGGAAACAGTTAACAAAACCAAAAGACAACTGACAGAATGGGAGAAGATATTTGCAAAGGACATATCAGATAAAGGGCTAGTATCCAAAAATCTATAAAGAGCTTAGCAAACTCAACACCCAAAGAACAAATAATCCAGTCAAGAAATGGGCAGAGGACATGAACAGACATTTCTGCAAAGAAGACATCCAGATGGCCAACAGACACATGAAAAAGTGCTCCACATCACTCGGCATCAGTGAAATACAAACCAAAACCACAGTGAGATACCACCTCACAGCAGTCCAGAATGGCTAAAATGAGCAAGTCAGGAAATGACAGATGCTGGCGAGGATGCGGAGAAAGGGGAACCCTCCTACACTGTTGGTGGAAATGCATGTTTGTGCAACCACTCTGGAAAACAGCATGGAGGTTTCTCAAAAAGTTGAAAATAGAGGTACCCTATGACCCAGCAATTGCACTACTGGGTATTTACCCTAAAGATACAAACGTAGTGATCCAAAGGGGCACGTGCACCCGAATGTTTATAGCAGCAATGTCCACAATAGCCAAACTATGGAAAGAACCTAGATGTCCATCAAGAGATGAATGGATAAAGAAGTATTATTTATTGAGATAATCATGTAATATTTCTCCTTTATTCTCTGACTTTGGAAATTTCAGTAATGGATTTTTTTTTTCAATGTTAAACCCAGTTTCTGTTTTTGGAATACCTGCTTTTTTTCTTTACACATTCCAAATACTTACACATAACATACTACATACATACACATATAATGTGTTCTCTCTCTACAAATACATACATACACATCCCATGTACATTACTCTTGGATTTGTTTTTTGTTGTGGTTTCTTTATTTAGGATGTTTTCATTTACTTTCTTGTGTGAGATAATCCTATAATTTTCCTTCTTTTATATTCTTATCAGGCTCTGATATCAAGATCATTCTGCTTTCATAAAATGCATTTAGGAATATTTCTGCTTTTCCTATTCTCTGGAAAAGATTGTATAAGACTTTAAATATTTTGTAGATTTCACTGTTTAAGCTTTATCAACATGAGTTGTAGGAATTGTGTTTATAAATATGGATTATATAATAGATTTAGTTACTTTAGTATTATGGTACTATTTAGATTTTTCTTTAACAGTTTTGTTAGATTGCATTTTTAGGAATTTATATATATCATTAAGTTTTTTAAATTTTTAGTTATAAAGTTGTTCTATTTCTAATATCCTCTTTTGATCTTTTTAATGTTAGCAGGATCTGCAATGGTATCTTTTTTGCATCCCTGATATTTATTTATGCTTTCTCTCTCTCTCTCTCTCTCAACAATTATGTCACTTTTGGGTTTACTAATACTCTTTATTATATGCTCATTTTTTATTTAACTAATTTCTACTCTTTTTAAATTTTTATTTATTTATTTTTTTTAAAGATTTATTTATTTATTTGACAGACAGAGATCACAAGTAGGCAGAGAGGCAGGCAGAAAGAGAGGGGGAAGCAGGCTCCCCTGAGAGCAGAGAGCCGATGCAGGGCTCCATCCCAGGACCCTGAGATCATGACCTGAGCCGAAGGCAGAGACTTTAACCTGCTAAGCCACCCAGGCGCCCCTTGGTTTTTTTTTAATGAAACGTATTTGATGTATGACATTATATAAATTTAGGGAATACAACATATTTGTTTGACATATTTATATTGCAATATGATTGCCACTGTACCATCAGCTATCACCTCTATCATGTCACATAATTATTTGTGGGGTTTGTGTGTGTGTGGATGGAACAATTAAGATCTAGTCTTTCAGCAAGTTTGATGTTTTTAATACAATGTTGTTGTCTATAATCACTATGTTCCACATTAGATCTCCAGGACTTATTTATCTACTAGTTGCAAGTTCGTACCCTTAAACATCTCTCCTATTCCACACATCAGCCTCTGATAACCAGCAGTTTACTCTCTGTTTTTATAAGTTTGGCCTTTTTAGATTCCACACATAAATAATACTGTATAGCATTTGACTTTATCTGCTTTATCTCACTTAGCATAATGTCCCCAAATTCCATTCATGTTGTTACAAACAGCAGGATTTCCTTCCTTTTTTTTAAATTGAAGTATAATTGACATATAATATTATATTAGTTTCAGTCATATATATATGACATATTATATTATATATATATAATATATATGTATTATATATATAATTATATTGTACAGCGTAGTGATTTGACATTTATACATACAATGAAATGATAAACGCAAGTCTAATTACTATTTGTCACCATATAATGCTAATATAATATTATTGTCTATATTCCCCATGCTGTACATTATCTCCCCAGGCCTTAGTTATTTTATAACTGGAAGTTTCTACTCTTGATCCCTTTCACCCATTTTGCTGTCCTCCCTCTTCTCTGGCAACCATCAATCACTCTGTAACTATGAGTCTGGTTTTATTTTGTTTGCTCATTTGTTTTGTTTTTTTAGATTTCACATATAAGTGAAATTATATGGTATTTGCCTTTCTCTGGCTTATTTCACTTAGCACAATACCTGTAAGATCCATCTGTGTTGTCCCAAATAGCAAACTTTCATTCTTTTTTATGGTTGAGCAATATTTCATTGTGTGTGTGTGTGTGTGTGTGTGTGTGTGTGTGTGTGTGTGTGTGACCTTCTTTCTAATGATGGATACTTAGGTGGCTTCCATGTCTTGGCTATTGCCAATAATGCTGCAATGAATGGGGAGGTGCATGTATCTTTTTGAACTGGTGCTTTTATTTTCTTTGGATAAATACCTGGAAGTGGAATTGCTGGATGGTATGGTAGTTCTATTTTTAATGTTTTGAGGAAACTCCATATAATTTTCCAAAGGGGCTACACCAATTTACATTCCTACCAATGTTTCATGAGTGCTCCCCTTTCTCCACATCCTCACTAATACGTATTTCTTATATTTTTGATAAGTCATTCTAACAGGTGTGAGGGGATATCTCATTGCAGTTTTGATCTGCATTTCCCCGATGATTTGTAATGTTGAACAACTTTTCATGTACCTGTTGGCCATCTGTATGTCTTCCTTAGAAAAATGTCTATGAAGGGGCACCTGGATGGCTCAGTCAGTTAAGAATCTGCCTTCAGCTCAGGTCATGATCCCAGGGTGCTTGGATGGAGCCCCCGTGGGTCTCCCCCGTGGGTCTCAGCAGGGAGTCTGCTTCTGTCTCTCTCTTGATCTCTCTCTCTTGATCTCTGCTTCCCACTCCCTCTGCTTGTATGCTGTCAAATAAATAAAATCTCTTAAAAAAAAAAAACTGTCTATGTAGTTCCTCTGCCCATTTTTAAGTCAGATTTTTGGGGTTTGTTGTTATTGAGTTGTATAAGTTCTTTATATATTTTGGATATTAACTCCCTATTCAATGTATAGTTTGCAAATATTTTCTCTCATTCTGTATGTTGCCTTTCATTTTTTCAATAGTTTTTCTCTTCTGTCCAGAAGCTTTTAAGTTTGATGTAGTCCTACTTACTGATTTTCGCTTTTATGTTGTGCATTTGGTGTCATATCCAAAAAATCATTGCTAACACATTGTTAATGTCAAGGAGCTTCTTCCTTGTTTTCTTCTCAGAGTTTTAGAGTAACAGGTCTTATGTTTAAGTTGAAATTGTGTTGAAATATTATTTTCTCCATATTTATCTGTTTTTGTTGTAAGAGGACTGGTCTGAATTGTGACAGCTGCTATTACCAAAGATAGTACTTAAATTCAGTCTTTTTTTTTTTTTTTCATTTTTATAGCTATAAAAACTACTTGCCTCTTATCATTACCTTGTAAAAATAAAATGATGTTGATGAAGGAAGGCATATGGAACTCACCATGAAGTCCACTGTAATTCTAATGTAGCACTAAATGATTTAGTCTTGGTAGTATTCACATGCTAAATATAATTTATGGCTGGGACATTCACACTGCTAAAGTTTCAGATCTCTTGTTCTTACTAAAAACCCAGCCTACCAACTGAGTAAAGATAATTCTGCTTTACAGATTTTATACTGTAATTATTGTTAAGAACCATAATCATTAAGTATAATTAGCATCAAGTGGAGTTTTACACAACAGTAAGTGGTAGCATAATTGTAGTTTCAGGCTGTCTGCTACTACAAAATTAAGTTAAAAATTTCAAGCAATCTGTGTGGTAGTTAATACATATTCATAAGCATACAGTATATTGCCTATAAACCCAAGTAAGATTGTAAAGTTCACATAGGAGATTTAACTCTTCTGAATTTCACTTGTTATGACTCACATTCAGCTTCTATAGACTCCATTGAATTTAAAGAAGATAAAGACACAGAAAATAACAACAGTTTACCTCACAAATAACTTTGTTTACAATACTGAATAAAAGCATTTTTATTTGTTCCTATATCCTTCCCACAAAACAACAAAAAAACAAAAACAATAAAAAGCGTGAAAAACAGAAAATAATCCATATTCAATAAAATAACTCTCTCAATTCCAAAGCTCATACAATGAAGTTCACCTGCTAAACACCATGGATTCTGGACCAAGAAGAGAAGTGCTAAGAGTCGACTTGTGCTTATTGGAGCTCTAGCAAGTATAGGATTCCACCCCTGTCCCAAAGGAGCACCTCAATCTGGAAAGGTTTAATCTATGACTCTGTATGGAACACTGAAATCTAAATGATGGATGGGCAGCAGAAGAGGTGGTAGTCCTGTAAAGATTTGATTCCTTTAAATATTCCTACAATGTCATTAAAAATGAGGGACTGAATCATGCTGCCACATTGTTTTTATTATTTATCCCCTAAATTCTCAGTAAAGCAAAAGATCATCAGATGTGAATTAGTAATTAGGAGGAAGAATGGGCAATAATTACCAGATTAAAATATAGCAAATCCATGCCCAAGAGACCTTGTTCTGAGCCATATCATTAAAAAAAGTAATAAATGACAGATTAAAAAAGGTAATAAAATGACAGATTTGATGAAAGACTCTATAAGGCAACAAATGGCAAGTGCACACAGTCATAGATCTCCTCCTTCCCCATATCTCCTCTCTTGTTCTCTTTCTGTTCTTCCAGACATTAAGCAATCTCACTGGAGTATTAGACATAATCAAAAAGAAAACAATATGGAACATGCATTAAACTGGAGGGAGGAATGAAAAGAGGCAGATGAGGAACAGAAACCAAATGAAAACTTACCCACTGAAACATGTGAAAAGTCAAAGAGTTTCTACTCCCTCAAAGAAATTAGAGCTCTGAACTCTTTCTTTAAAAAAAATTTTCTTTAAAGATCAAGAAGCGGATTCAATGTTCAAAGAAGAGACTAATGAAAGAGGTGAAAGGGGAGCTTATGAGCTCAGAATAGAAGAGTAAAAGGAAAAACAACACAATAGAGGCAAAAGCTAGATTAGTGTCCAAGCATGCACGCACACACACAGAGTCAGGAATTTATTAATAGAATTCTGTAATTCACAGAAAACAAGAAAAAAAAATGACTTCAAATTGAGTATAAATGATAATAGACATAGAACATAAGTAAAGAGATATAACAAGTGCATTATTGACATGTTTTCCTGGCACGGGGTGGCAGGGGGGAGAACTGAACAACTAGAAAAGAAAAAAAATACTCAAATCTAAAATAGAAGAAAATAATTCTGAAATGATGGCTTTAGTCTGCAGATCAAAGAAGTATATCATATTCCAAGAAAAATTAATACAGTAAGGTCACACTGAGATATAACCTCTGGAAGTTACTGAACTATAAGGACCAAAGAAAGAATCATACAGACATCCAGGTAGGAAAACAAAAATTCACATGCTAGTTTGGCCTCAGTCTATCTATAGAAGCACTCTTTTTTTTTTTTTTTAAAGATTTTATTTATTTATTTGACAGACAGAGATCACAAGTAGGCAGAGAGGCAGGCAGAGAGAGAGAGGGGAAGCAGGCTCCCCGCTCAGCAGAGAGCCCCATGTGGGACGCGATCCCAGGACCCTGACATCATGACCTGAGCCAAAAGCAGACGCTTAACCCACAGAGCCACCCAGGCACCCCTAGAAGCACTCTTGTTAGTAGTGTAACAGTACAGTTAAATTTTGAAAGGAAGAAAGGATGACCCTAGAATTTTATACCTAGTGTGTTTATATACCAAGCATTATTAACTAGAATGTTTTAATCTATAAACCAAATTTGGATATCTCTAGTTGTTCCAATACCATTCTTTCATTGCAAAAGAAAATCCTAAATCATAACTTGTACTTCATTGCCATGCCTTTTCAGTCTCTTTAATCTAGAAAATTCCACCCATCTGTTTTTTTCATTTTTCACATTGATATTTTTTAAGGAAAAGTCTCATAAATTGATGGTTTAAAAGCTGACCCCCAACCATGAAGGGCAAGGAGAGAACAAAGAGACAGGCCACTTCAGATTGGTAGGCGGCAGATTTAAGAAGCAAGGGAACTTACATACATGACTTGTCTTGGGCTGCAGCAAGATACTTTAACTTAAAAATTATACAGAGGCCTTAACTGGGTTCAGTCATGTGCCCCATCCATACACCTTACTCTCTCAAGGCCACATCCTTGAAACAGCTCCTAGTGTGGGAATGGTGGGCACAATGTACATTCTGAGGACAGGGAAGGGGGTGAGGAACTTCCAGTTGCCCAGGTCCAGCTTGAGGGTCAACCAATGGTCATGTCCTCTACATGAACCTCTCCAACAATTGGGATATTTCCTAAAAATAATACTCAGGTTATGTATATTTGATAGGAATACCACAGACACCGTCTTTTTAAAAAATTTTTAAAAAAATTTTTATAAACATATAATGTATTTTTATCCCCAGGGGTACAGGTCTGTGAATCGCCAGGTTTACACACTTCACAGCACTCACCATAGCACAGACATCATCTTAAACAAGTGATCAAATTAATATCACTAGTAATGGGACAAGTTGATATCATGTTCCTTTTCATATAATGAATGAAGAATAATAAGCCCAAATTTTAAAATCTTAATATATCTGATATAAAATATACATTCCTGGTGATACATTTTTTAAAAAACATAAAGAAGTATACATAGTGAACATGAACTCCCTGTCATACAATCATCCCAACCCCCAAGTTTATTTCTCTTCTCAAAGGAAAATGCTTGTAATGGTTTAGTGGATATTTACCACACCTCTTTCCGTGATCTTATATATGTATAAAACATATACTTAGGTTGTGTGGTTTTTTAGGGGGTAAAGTTATATAAGCATAATCATGCTGCATATTCACTTTATTCATTTAATATATTTTAGAGTATTTTTATGACAGCTCACAGATACTTCATTTTTTTATCTGATGATTAATTTGCTGTTGTATATATAAGGCATAATTTATTTCATTTTCCCTGTATTGATGGAGATTTAGGTTGTTTCCAATTTTTCCTTTTTTAAAATTTTTTAATTAAAAATTTTTTTTTTTTGAGAGAGTGGGCAAGCACAAGTAAGGGGAGGGAGTGCAAACCAGGGGAGGGGTAGAGGGGCAGGTAGGGGAGGGAGAAGAGAATCTCAAGCAGACTCCCGTGGAGTATAGAGCCTGACACAGGCTCCATCTCACAACCCTGAGATCATGACCTGAGCCAAAACCAGGAACTGGACTCTTAACCAACCAAGCCACCCAGGCACCCCAGGTTGTTTCCAACAGTTTCGTATTGCACACAATGCTGTAATAAGCATTTTCACATATATCTTTCATTTACATATACACACACTTCTGTTAATAGATATCTAGGAAAAAATTATTATTTTTTGATAACTCATGCCAAATTATCCTCTAAATTGATTCACCATTTTGTTTTTACTAACTATATAAGGAGAATCTGTTTCTTCCACACTTTGTCAACACTTCATAGTAACAATTTTTAATATTTGCTAATCTATTGGAAAAAATATTATTGATGGCCACACAGGCTGTCTTTTCATATATTTATTGGTCATTTTTATAATGCTTCTGTTAATTGTTTATTTGTATCCTTTGCATACTTTTAGTATGCATATTTTTTCTTATTTATTTGCAAGTTGCTCTTTGTTTCTTTGCATATTAATTATATATAACTATATATGATACATATGTAGCTTATATGTATAAATTAATTGTATGTATATATGCATCAATAAGATGTAGCTTATTGATACATATATATCATACACATATGATACTGACAATATGTATTCTCCCCATAAAGTGTTAACTGTCTTTTATTCAATTGTACTTTATACTAGGTCACTGAAAGAAATAAAAAATCAAAAGTCCCATTGTCTTGATTTTACCAAAGGGAAACCTAAGACCTACAGAGAGAAGCATATTAATTTACTCTAAGTCAGACAACTAAGGCCTTAGTCTTATATAAGGATGCCAAAATAAGCATAAGATAGTGGGCAAAAAAAATTTAGAATTTATATTTTTGTCAAAAGACCTGGGTTGGAACCCAATCTGATTTAATAATAGACTGATCTTGCATCTATGTTGAGCAAGGACTTTAAATGCCCTGAAAGACATTTTGTATATTTAAACACTTAAATCCTATAGTTTGATGATTCCCTTGATACATATTTGTTATGTTTACTCTTTGAGTAATGATCTTCTATAATTTTACCGTATCTATCCTTTTCACATAGTTCAGGCCATAATTCTTCAGAACATCAGTATTTCAATAAAGTACATATAGAGGTTCCATTTTAAAGTCAATCTTTATGATCCAAATAAAAGTCATCTTAGCATAATTTGCAGGTGAGGAGGTTACCACTGCTCTTCATTTTCATCATAATGTTCCTCAATACTAAATTCTCAATGAATGAATCAAAAAACAATGCAATCTGAACATAAATTTCATAGAAAGGGTTTCGTCTTTTAAAAATGGCAATTTGTTTAATTTTGACCATTATCTGATTTTGAGCTTTTCTGCATTTCCTGATCAAAGCTTCTAGACTTTTCATTTAACAGAAATTCAGAAATGCCTTTATAATTAAAGATTCCATGGTGGTGGACTAGTCCCCCCCCAAAAAAAATTTAAAAATCCCTAAATCTAGATGCAAGATCATCAAGCTCTACTCTCTAGTTAAAAGACTATAAACTAACAATGATGTGGTTGGGATTTTTTCATTCAGTTAAAATCAACAACAACAAAAATGAGTGAGTTACTAGTATTTAAAAAATAAGGATATTTCTTGTGAAATTTTGAGTTTTCAGTTTCTCTTTGAAAGTAGGACATCTGGCACTCAATAATCATGTTCCCACATAGAAGCAATTGCTAGAACTAACCTGAGGCTGCCCTCTCCAGCTGTGGCATGCCCACTTCAGGTCTCCACATTCCTCACCACTTCCTCTTGGTCTACCCTGGCTCTGCTCTCCCTCTCTACCTCCCTGCCTCCCTTTCTTTCTTTCCCTGCCTAGCCTCCTGGGGAAGTTGATTTTGAAACCACAAACTGAAGATGAGCAAAATTACCATACAACCAGGAAGATAAAATGAAGATGTCAGTCTACTTGGGAATCTAAGTGTCACTTTATGAAGTGATCTTCCCTTTCTGAAGATAACTCCTGATGTATCATAAAGCTCTCATCTAAAAAGTAAGGAACACTTTAATCTTGGAAACTGTAATTTGCCATAAGGATTTTTAAAAACTGAGTTAGTGATATTCATTCCATGTGGACCAAGACCCAGGCCACTGGTCTATGAGATTATATGTGTCCTTCTACCCCACTTTCTTACATGTTTAGATATATTAAATGGTTAGAATAGTTAAAGTTGTGGCAACAGAACCATTGGCAGTTAAAATTATGGGAGTCTTATTTTCGTGTGCGTGTATGTATGTCTGCATTCTAAGTTAAATTTTTTTTAAATTTTTATTTATTTGACAGAGAGAGATCACAAGTAGGCAGAGAGGCAGGCAGAGAGAGGGGGGAAGCAGGCTCACTGAGCAGAGAGCCGGACACGGGGCTCGATCCCAGGACCCTGAGACCATGACCTGAGCAGAAGGCAGAGGCTTAACCCACTGAGCCACTCAGGTGCCCCCTAAGTTAAATTTTTAAATTTTATTTGTATAATTAACAAAAATAATAGCCATTATTTTAATGACAATTGCAAACAGAAATTCCGTCTCAAGTCTTCATGAAAAATAAGTGTTGGAGGAAAAGATACCCACAGTCTTTTTCTAAGATTTATTTATTTGAGAGAGAAAAAGAACGGGGGAAAGGGCCGAAGGAGAGAAGCAGATTCTCTGTTGAGCAAGAAGCCCAACGTGGGGCTCAATCTCACAATCGTGAGATCATGACTTGAGCCAAAATCAAGAGTCATATGCTTAGCCAGCTGAGCCACCCAGGCACCCCAAGATGCCCACATTCTTCAACAATTGAATCCAGTTTTAGGGTTGGGTTTTTTTAACATATTACAATTAAATTTATTGATTTTGGCCCATATTACCAGAGGAAGAGTGTTTCCTATATGCAAAAAAATTACTCATAATTTTGGGGGGGGGTGAAATGGGGGCATTGTTTGTCTCTCCCAACAAGGTTAGGTTTGCTTCTCCAGAACCTTCTTTCACAGCTAGGTTCTCTTTCCTCTGAGAACTAAATTTCACCTGAAGGCACACCTATAGATTTTCATTGTACCATCTGTTCTCCCTCCCTTTCCCCTTTCTGAAGTCCTCAAAATGGCCTTTCTCATTTCCGATATAGCTTGAACTTGGAACTGCAGAAAGGCATTCTATCAGCTCCTGACTGCCAGTGACTGAAGAAGCTGAGAGTCCAGATAAAAGGTAAAAGATTATTTTCTTTGGGGTATCAGTGTGGTGCTTCACATGAATTGTAAAACTAGAGCACTCTAGCTTTTGAAGTCATTTGGGGAGAACAGGCCACACTCCATTCAACCATCCAGGTCTTTGGTTTCTATTCCAGGATGAGAGGGAAACTTGGCCCAGGAGTCACAGCATAGGACTAGCAAGGCAGGGGGAACGTGTAATGAAGCCAGATCACCACAATGAAATGTCATTCACTGTCACCAAATAATAGCACATCACTTGCACCCATGCAAGAAGTTTGTACTGTTACTAACATTTGGGCAAAAATAAATAAATAAATAAATAAATAAGTAATAATAACTTGCACAATACAAGAAGGGAAAAGTCACATTAAGGTAAGGAGGATTAGAGAGAAAAGAAAACTCAGACACCAAAACTAGAGCATATTCACCATTGACCGCAATCCAGGGGCGACTTCTGCATTTGGGACAAATGCACATGTAGGCAAAAACTAGGCACAAAAGCCAGGACAAATCCTTCCAAGGGGCATCTAGAAAGGAACTCCTTTTATTCTTATTTAGAAATAAGAGTTGTGAAGCAGAAACCCTGTTTTCCCCAAGAATGACCTTTTTCAGGACCTTTCTGGGGGGTCTCTGGTAGCAGGAATTTTCATGGCCCTATACATCTATCATTTGATTCTAAATACACAAAGAAGAGTATTTTCTGAACACCCTTTAGCAGCATATGATGTTCTCTCTGCTCAAATCCTCTTTACTTTGCATGACTGGCTCCTTCTCAGCCTTCACAGTTTATACATCATACAGCTTATACCTCACTTCCTCATAGACATAGTCCTTGATCTGCCACCATCTAAAACAGGTTCCTTCCTGTGATTCAGAATCTCAGTGTCTTATTTAGTTGCATTATAACACATATCACAAAACATAATTTCTTTTTGTTTCTTTTTTTCCTTCCCTATTGACTATCCACCCCACCCCACTCCCATCGCACTACACGGTTAGTGCTAGGAAACTACAGAATGTGTTGGTCTGATCCATAAATGTATCCCCTGGATACCCTGAAAAGCATCTGTCACACTCATTGCTCTATGGTTTCTTTTTAAATAAGTGTTCATGGGTGGGTCGATGAAAATTGTTCCAAGGTTAGGTTCATTAAATGATTAAGTTCATTAGATAGATATAAACTGAATGAAAAAAATGGTTTATGGAAGGATTCTTATAAACAATCGAGAAACTCCAAAAGGAGTCTATACTTTTTTTTTCACTTATTCCACTATGAAACTACTTTTTCATGGACCACCTGTTACTGTCTGTTCTATCTGGGTTCCATCACCCCTTAACTAGAAATATGAATTGGCTAAGGGACTGGGATAACTCCCTAGACAAAAATGCCTTTAAAATAATCCATTTGGTCACCATAACCCAGATAGACATACCTTCATAAGCACCCAAAATCATTTTATGCCTTCATCATGCAATCTTCTAATTTATAATTTACACAAAACTCTCTTCTCTGTCACCAATGATTCTGATTTCTAGGTTAAAGATCACTTATAAATCAATAAATTGGAATTCTGATTTACAAATCCATCTGCTATAAATTTGACCAGCATGAAACTGAACCTTCCTGGATAAAATTATGACAGATCAATTCTCTGGTACTGGAAAACTGAGGAACAGAGCCTCAGTCAATATATAACCCCACTTCACAGACTTCTGGCTATGACTTTACCTGTAATTACAGAAAAATCTGAAAAGTAGCTTTAAAAAATCATCATAGAACTTTAAAATTTGTCATAGGACATTGCTACTGGTATCCTTGGGGATCTCTGTTAAGCATGGTTCTTTGACTGAATGAAAACACCAATCAGTGGTAAGTTAATTCATGCATTTATTCATTCATTTACCAATTATATATCAAAGATTTTCTAATGTGTCACACCTGTTCTGGTGCTGGAACTACAATGATAAGAGAGCACCAGCTCAGACGCCAGAGAAAACAGACCAAAATATGAAGTAAAATTTATTTAAGATTAACATACCTCCATTATAAGGGTTAAAATAAAATTTGTTTATGGTACCGTGGAACACATGGAGAGGCATATCTTGAATTCAAGGAGAAGAGTATCTTGGAAGTACTAACACCTGCTGGGCCATTAATAACAAGGATAAATATCATAATATCACTCAGTATTGCAGAATGCATATTAACCATCTGCCAAATATAGGATTCCTCCCAAGTAATGGAAGAAAGTATAATCACTAGCCTGAATGCACTACTTTATACGAACTGCTCTCTCTGGTGTACTGAAGCTCAGCTGAAAACAGTGAAGTTTGAAAATGTGAGCACCTGTGAGATTTGTGTCCTAATTTCTTGGTGTCTGTATGCTTTGTATTTATTAAATTCCATGTAGTGAAGCAGTATACCTGGATTATGTTGGCATGCTTACTAGCAGAAAGGTGTTTGTGGAGTTACCATGTAATATCATTAGAAGATCCTCATTCTCACAGAGGAAATACATTTTTACTTGGCATCCCTTATATAAGAGACCCCCCAAAAATGATCTCCCAGATTTTAGTACCTAGAAAAAAAAATGACTTTCTAGACAAACTCACTTGAATTTTTATCATACAAAAATTATGATTCATCCCATGTTCCTTCCCTTTTGTGATAAGGAAGAGAATTGAAAAATAGAGGGTTTAGTTGTTGTGACTATCTCCTCATGGATGCCAGTACAAATATTTTTATTCTAAATTATTTCTGATCATGCTTTTCACTTGCTTAAGTTATTTGTTCTTTTATATATATTCAAACACCACAAACCATTAAAAACCCTTTTGAAGTAAAAAGTATTCTCAAGTATTAATCAATAAACAAAAGAACAGACAGGTAGATGGTTTCAAAGATAGATAAGTGGTGGTAGCTTTCGTTCTCTTAACCCACTGAGCCACCCAGGCGCCCCTCTTTCATTCTCTTAAAAACAGATCTCCAATATTATATAGTCAATATAGTCAATATTAGTTCTGCATCATGCATCTCTACATGCTTGTTTTATCAATAAAAATACTGTTACTATAATTTTTAAAGTATATTTTATACCCAGGAATGTACTTAGTTTTTCATAAATAAATTTCATAAATTTTCATAAATTCATAAATCCATCAAGTCACAGGATATACATATTTACACTTTTAGTCATAGCATTAGTGACTTAATATTTTCTAATGCATGTAAAATAGTACCTGGCATAGAGAAAATGCTACTCTAAGTGCTTACTTCATAAATTGTTCTAAAAATGTTAGTTTTTAAAACTTGAGAATTATCAAGAGGGTTAACTGTAACAGTGCATGGTTAACTGAGGAAATACAAGTATCCCAAGGAAAAAAAAAATGGCAAATATTTTTTAATACTTCCTAAGACACTTCAAATAAAATTTTAACAAAGCATCATTGTCTCTTTTGTGTAACAATGTTAACATTTAAAACAATTGTGCCTTAGGATGGAACTGACATCAACAGAACAACACTCCCCAAGAGAAGCTACAAAACACCTCCTACTGAGTCTGAATTATTAAAAAACTGTTTCATTCTGACCACCAAGGATATAGTACAGAGCCAGTACACAATGTACAATTGCATATAGTGATGTTAGTAATACATGGGTAGATTCTCAATTCACCAAATATCAGGGCACTCTTGAAACTTGAAGAAGTAAATGTGGGATATGTGAAAAGAAGGCACAGTCTCTCAGGCTCCAGATACAATAGTGGCTATTATTAGGAGCTGGAGAGTGAATGAACAAAAAAGAATCAGGATTCTTTAGAGAGTATTCTTCAAATTCTTCCATCTTAAGGGACAGCTGCAGGCATGATAACATTTGACTAAAGAAGAAATTAAAGAAGTGGCTTCATAAAAGATTGAAGTGTGATTTCTCTGAGGCTTATCTCTGTTCAAGGGCAGAACCACTATCAAAGTTAGACCCAAAGGAGCTTTCTATAATTCATTACAAAGAAGCACCCCTTAGGGATCTATTGGGCAATGAAAACTCTAAGTTCCAGTTAGAAACTAAGAGAGGCTAGAAATCCAATTGGTACCAAGTTTTATCCCAGTGGATCACCAAGATATTAACAACACCCTAGCCTACACACAAGAGCTAGATTATAACCTATAAAGCATACAGCTGGGGCCCTTCCATTTAGTCTCTGCAATAGCTTCCAGGTCTAGGCAAGTTGTTTAGCCTTGTATTTGAATCCAGTTTCATGTACATTACACATTGTGGTGTATATTATATAGTTTGGTATACATAATGGACTTGGATAGTGCACACCTCTGTGAAAGGTTCTGTGCCTTTAAAACTGACAGTGATAATGAAGCCAACTTCAGGTGTCATATGAAATGGAAAAGTTACTATCAAAGCAAAGGCAGAAGTAAATTCTCAAATGTATGCTTCAAGCCTAACAACAACTTCTCTCTTCTGTTTGAAAACCAGTCCTCCATTTGAGCCAAAATGAATAGATGACTTCTCTACCACTGGTTAGCTGGTAATGGGACCTGCTTTCTCCTCTATAACACGGTAATAATACTAATGTCTGCCCCCCCATATAGGTAGTTTGTGGAGCTTAAAGGACAGTTAAAAGCTTCTGTTAGCATGCCCTAGAACAGTGCTGTCCAGTAGAAATGCAACATCTTTTTTATCTGATGCTTATTTTACACTTAGAGTATATCTCAATTTAGTTTAAGTCCCCTTTCAAGTACTCAGTAGCTTCATGTGACTAGTGACTACTGTACTGAACAAGGCAGTCTTAGAATATAGTTAACATTCATTAATAGGGTAGTATTAATGTTTGTAGTAGTATTTGACTACTCCTTGGTATCACTGGTATTGGTATTATTATTACTTTTACAAAAGTCCTAAACTGTGCTTATAACTCTTTATAGAATTATAAAATAATTTTAAATCCTTTGCTAATTTTCAGAATATACAAGCCTCCCTCCACTGATGATACAAAAGCTAATAAAAATGAAAGCAGATATATACCTTAATACATTAGGAAAAATTACAAGGAAAATTGTCAAAGAGCATACAAACATTAAATGGGAAAAAATATATGAACACAGAGAAAATTTTCAGATAAAGCATATATTTCAAAAAAAAAGTTTTTAGAAGGCAGGAATTAAGGCTAATAAACATAGGTCCAAATTTTGGCTTATGGCCAATATAGTAGGAATTATTAACTAAACCCTCTGCTTATTACCCAGAAAAATCAAGATAAATTTAAAGGCCTTAGCAAGACAATTTAGATATACAGTTTTGAATTAAGGAAAAATCATTTGTACAAGACCTTCTAAAACATGATTATAAGTCAGGGAGCCTTTGGCGGGGGGAGAAGTATCTTGAAGTTTTAAGAGATTTATACTTAAAGGAATATGTAGGCTTTGATATTAGATTCCAAGGGAGGAACTTCACAGGACACTGAGCCTTCCTAGGTTTGGCCTAAGAGATTATTGTCCTGAATCCACAGGCCATTCTATCTCTCATCTGATCTTTCTGACAACCCCTAATCATGCTGCCTTCCCGTCCTTGGGAAGCTTTTCCTGACTCTAAAAAAGACTATGATAGATGTCTATGGCACCTTCTTTTACTGTTATGGTACTTCTTACCACAATGTATTTAAATTTCAAGAATATGCACCTATTTTATTCTTATTGAAATTTCTTTTTCATGTTTACTTTCTATCCCTGAAGGATCTTGTAATTTCCTATGCTTTCAACCATCTATACATATAACTTTTAAATCTATGTCCAAAACCCGCTGGAATGCTCTACTTTGATATATACAAAACTAAAATTATCACACTATTTTTTTCAAAATCTCTTCCTCCTCCTGACTCCTATTTAACAGCCTCACTGTTCTCTTGGTCACACACGAAAAAAAAAAAAAAATAGAATCTTGAATTCATTCTTCGCTCTTCCTTTCACTATGACAAAGTGAGACAAAACCTGGCCGGTCCTGTAGATAACCCTACTGTCTCCAGAATGCATTTCCACTATTCTGAGAGCCTCATTAGTTCCTACCCTGAACACCTTCTGGCTAACCCTCTGATTCAAGAGTCTCTTATACCCCCCAGTTTGCTGACACATCGCTGCCAAATTTTCTCTTTTTAAAATCTTGTTATTTTAGTTTAGTTGACTCACAATGTTTCTTTCACTTCTGGTGTACCACATAGTGATTCAGCATCTCTATATGTAATGCTACATTCGCCACAAACCTAGCTACCATCTGTCACTGTACAACACTATTACATTATCATTGACTATATTTCTTATGTTGAAAAGTATGAAATATTTCATGAATATGTGTATCATCCTTGAGCAGAGGCCATGCTAATCGTCTCTGTATTGTTCCAATTTCAGTACATGTGCTGCCAAAGTTTCCTAATACATCTGTTTGTCCATGCTACTCCTCTGTTCAAATTCTTTTCTTGTCTCAGCATATTAAATCTTAACCTCTAAACCTACTTTCTAAATCCCCCATATGACCCCAAACTGTCCTTCCAGCCTTATCATCTATAATTTCTTAATTAAATGTTCCAGCCAAATTCTCTGTTACTCCACAGAATCCTTATACTTTCTCAGCTTCATTATTTTTTCATTTCCTTTGCATAAGAATACATCACTCACACAATCTATACCTAAAAATACCTTTTATTAAAAAATGATCTTCCTCTCACTTCAATCCCAGTCTGTATTTTTGGACATAATTTATATTATTGAGTTCCATCTTTTTTTATAGCTTCTAGTCAATTTGAGGTTCCTTGAGGAAGGAATCATGTCTTGTTTTTCTTAGTATTACTTTCTATCCATCGCCCTAGAGAAAAGTGGTAAAAATATGAATGGAAGAAGAAAACTCACCAAACAATATTCCCATAGTGAATAAGAAGCAAACTGGAAGAGTCTGGTTATGCTCTAGGTAGAAGAAAGATCCAACTGAGGGTAAGCTTCTTTATTCTGTTGGGAGTTTGAAATATCACAGAGAAACTTATTAGATAAATAATGGAAAAATATTTGCATGTGTTTGTTATTTAATCACCCAGTACTTACAAAATGCCCATTGATATCCTCAAAATACTTCAAATGCAGAAAGAAGGTTCAAAAAAGATCAATCTACAGTTTTCAAAACCTCATTCTAAGTGACTGTACTGTGGAGAAGTTTCTCTTGAGAATACAAGATCTGCAAAACCATCTTCACTTGTTCACAAAACTCGGTTTCCTGGAATTGAAAAGGTAGTAACTCAAATAGCACTGAGCAGCTGAACTCAATTCAACTTTGAATTTTTAAAAAAAAATTTTAGCAGATTCTCTGTTTCTTTTAGGTACATAAAAAATGCAAACTAGATCTTAGTATAGAGGAGGCTGTAGACTTGTAAATAAGAAATAGGCTGTTTCGGGGCACCTGAGTGGCTCAGTGGGTTAAAGCCTCTGCCTTCAGCTCAGGTCATGATCCCAGGGTCCTGGGATTGAGCCCTGCATTGGCTCTCTGCTCAGCAGGGAACCTGCTTCCCCACCCCCCGCCGCCTTCCTCTCTGCCTACTTGTGATTTCTGTCTGTCAAATAAATAAATAAAATCTTTAAAAAAAAAAAAAAAAAGAAATAGGCTGTTTGATAATAAGAAAAGCAACATGCAAGTAAAACAGCAAATGAGATTATAAATAAATTGAAAATGTCAGCTATGAAAAGAACCATGGCTCAAGATCATAACAAATTCAAGTGATTTTAACAATCTAAAAAGCAAGGCCAGAGATGGTGGGAAAGAAAACCAAAATAACAAATGGTACCTGAGCAAAATATTTAATTATTGTGGCTGTTTAAAGTTGCAATAAAATCTCTTTAGCTGATCAGAATGTTCTCTGGATATAGAATTTTATGCTTCTTTCATAAAATAATATAAATCTCAAGCCCTATTTTTTCTTATAAGTACATCATAACAATCTCTGAATGGGTTATATGTTATGTTTTTTTTTTTTCTCAAATCACTCAAATCTTGGAAAGACCAAATTAAAATTATATGCTCCTACACATAAGCTGACTCTTCTTCAAGGGCACAAATTTCGAAAAATAATTTAATGTCAAACTATCCCCACAACATGAAGAAGACATTCTGTGTCTTTACATATATACTTGACATACAGTTAGGGTACAATATGCTATTATGAGAAAATAAACAAGGGTTAGGCATGATATGAGCCTTCCCCATTACTTCAGTCTCATTGTCTACTACTCCCTCAAAATATTATAGACTAATAAAGAATGAAATCTTACCACTTGCAACAACGTGGATGGAGCTAGAGAGTATAATGCAAAGTGAAATAAGTCAGAGAAAGACAAATACTATATGACTTCACTCATATGTGGAATTTAAGAAACAAAACAAATGAGCAAAGAAAAAAAGAGAGAGAGAGAGAGAGAGAAATTGAGAAACAGATGCTAAATGATAGGGGACAAACTGATGGTTACCAGAGTGGAGGTGGGGGAGTAGGTATAGGAATTAAAGAAAATACTTATCATGATAAAAATAAAGCAATTAAAAATATATATATCTTTTTTATATTCAATTCTTACAATCTAGACACATTTATTTTTTTATTTATTTGTTTGTTTCTAATTTTTTAAATTAAATTTATTTTTTTTAAATAAACATATAATGTATTTTCATCCCCAGTGGTACAGGTCTGTGAATTGCCAGGTTTACACATTTCACAGCATTCATCATAGCACATACCCTCCCCAATGTCATTATCCCTACCACCCTCTCCCGTCCCCCCTCCCCCCAGCAACCCTCAGTCTGTTTTTTAAAGACTTTTGTTTATTTATTTGACAGACAGAGATCACAAGTAGACAGAGAGATAGGCAGAGAGAGGAGGAAGCAGCCTCCCTGCTGAGCAGAGAGCCCGATGCGGGGCTTGATCCCAGAAACCTGGGATCATGACCTGAGCCGAAGGCAGAGGCTTTAACCCACTGAGCCACCCAGGTGCCCCCCTCAGTCTGTTTTTTGAGATTGAATCTTTTATGGTGTGTCTCCTTCCCAATCCCACCTTATTTCATTTTTTTCTTTTCCTACCCCCCAAGCCCCCCCCCATTGCATCTCCACTTCTTCATATCAGGGAGATCATATGATAGTTGTCTTTCTCCGATTGACTTATTTCGCGAAGCATAATACCCTCTAGTTCCATCCACGTGGTCGCAAATGGCAAGATTTCATTTCTTTTCATGGCTGCATAGTATTCCATTCTGTATATATATATATATATATATACACCACATCTTCTTTATCCATTCATATGTTGATGGACATCTAGGTTCTTTCCATACTATGGCTATTGTGGACATTGGACATTGCTGCTATAAACATTCAGGTGCACGTGCCCCTTTGGAGCACCACGTTTGTATCTTTAGGATATATACTCAGTAGTGCAATCGCTGGGTCATAGGGTAGCTCTATTTTCAGTTTTTTGAGGAACCTCCACATGGTTTTCCAGAGTGGTTGCACCAGCTTGCATTCCCACCAACAGTGTAGGAGGGTTCCCCTTTCTCCGCATCCTCGCCAGCATCTGTCATTTCCTGACTTGTTCATTTTAGCCATTCTGACTGGTGTGAGGTGGTATCTCATTGTGGTTTTGATTTGTATTTCCCTGATGCCGAGTGATGTGGAGCACTTTTTCATGTGTCTGTTGGCCATCTGGATGTCTTCTTTGCAGAAATGTCTGTTCATGTCCTCTGCCCATTTCTTGATTGGATTATTTGTTCTTTGGGTGTTGAGTTTGCTAAGTTCTTTATAGATTTTGGACACTAGCCCTTTATCTGATATGTCATTTGCAAATATCTTCTCCCATTCTGTCAGTTGTCTTTTGGTTTTGTTAACTGTTTCCTTTGCTGTGCAAAAGCTTTTGATCTTGATGAAATCCCAAAAGTTCATTTTTGCCCTTGTTCCCTTGCCTTTGGCGATGTTCCTAGGAAGAAGTTGCTGTGGCTGAGGTCGAAGAGGTTACTGCCTGTGTCCTCCTCAAGGATTTTGATGGCTTCCTTTCTCACATTGAGGTCCTTCATCCATTTTGAGTCTATTTTTGTGTGTGGTGTAAGGAAATGGTCCAATTTCATTTTTCTGCATGTGGCTGTCCAATTTTCCCAGCACCATTTGTTGAAGAGGCTGTCTTTTTTCCATTGGACAGTCCTTCCTGCTTTGTCGAAGATTAGTTGACCATAGAGTGAGGGTCTATTTCTGGGCTCTCTATTCTGTTCCATTGATCTATGTGTCTGTTTTTGTGCCAGTACCATACTGTCTTGATGATGACAGCTTTGTAATAGAGCTTGAAGTCCGGAATTGTGATGCCACCAACTTTGGCTTTCTTTTTCAATATTCCTCTGGCTATTCGAAGTCTTTTCTGGTTCCACATAAATTTTAGGATCGTTTTGTTCTATTTCTTTGAAAAAAATGGATTGGATTTTGATAGGGATTGCATTAAATGTGTAGATTGCTTTAGGTAGAATAGACATTTTTCACAATATTTGTTCTTCCGATCCATGAGCATGGAACATTTTTCCATTTCTTTGTGTCTTCCTCAATTTGTTTAATGAGTACTTTATAGTTTTCTGAGTATAGAGTCTTTGCCTCTTTGGTTAGGTTTATTCCTAGGAACCTTGAGAATCGTCATTCTGAACTCTAGATCTGTCATTTTAGCAATGTCTGTATTGATTAGGTCCCCAGCCTTCGGTACTGCCTCTTGTTCTTTTTTTTGTGGTGAGTTTTTCTGCCTTGTCATTTTGTCCAGATAAGATTTGCTTTCTCCTCCTCTGGAATTATGCTGTTTTCCTTGGTATGTGAAGTTGGTCTTGGCTGGGTTTTGTTGATCTTCTGGGGGAGGGGCCTGTTGTAGTGATTCTCAAGTGTTTTTGCCCCAGGCGGAATTGCACCGCCCTTACCAGGGCTGGGCTAAGTAATCTACTCGGGTTTGCTTTTGGGAGCTTTTGTTCCCTGAGCGCTTTCCGTAGAGTTCCGGAGGACGGGAATGAAGATGGCGGCTTCCCAGTCTCTGGCCCGGAAGAGCCGAGAGCTCGGGGTCACGCTCCTCAGTGCGCCCTCAGAGAAAAGCGCCCAACCGCCGCCGTCTCCCTAGCCTCTGGTCACGCTTGTAGGAAAGAGCTCAATCAGTCGCACTTGGAGAAAAGCGCCCAGTCGGTTCCCTCTCTGTGGCCTCTGGCCGCGCTCCGAGCTCACCCAGCCTGCAATCGGTTCAAGGTAACCCCGAGTGAGAGCTCACTCCTCGGCTTTGTCTCTGTAGGCGGCTTCCCCACTCTAATACCTGCAAGCTCTTCAACACTCAGACACCCCTGGTCCTTCTGTGACCCCGCGGGACGTGGAGTGATGCTGACCCTGCGTGGGCTTTCTGCCGGTTTAGCCTCTGGAGCGATGTCCCTCCGTGGAGCAGACTTTTAAAAGTCCTGATTTTGTGCTCTGTTGCTCCGCCGCTTGCCGGGAGCCAGCCCCTCCCCCCACGGTCTATCTTCCCATCACTTTGGATTCACTTCTCCACAGGTCCCACCTTTCAGAAAGTGATCAATTTTCTGTTTCTAGAATTGGTGCTCTTCTTCTCTTTGATTTCCCGTTGGATTTGTTGGTGTTTGCAATGGTTAGATAAGCTATCTAGCTGATCTCCTGCTTGCTCATGTCGTCTCAGCCTGCTACTTCTCCGCCATCTTGACTCTGTTTCTCAGTCTAGACACATTTAAACCACTAACATTCCTCTAGCATCCACAAGTTCTCCTATATAACTATGTGTCTCCTCCTGCTAATTTTTCTTATATGGTATTTCCAATTTGTCTATGTGGTAAGCTCCTACTCATCTTTAAGACAATTTTAGTATCATCTCTTCTCTAAAGCCTCCCTAATCCATTCCCAATACTACCAGATACTTTATATGTAATCCACTGGAAATCATTATATTGTATTCCAATTATTTAGAACTTCTTGAGACCAGAAACTATGCCTTATTTGTCATTGTGAGTTTCAATACATGACACCAAGTCAGGACCCTGCTACATCCCTGGGTCAATGTTGACCACATCTGTATGTGTATATGTATGACTATAAGTTCATTGAGGTTAAAAGCACTGTGCGATTTGTCACAGTACCCACAAACCTAACATAGTGCCCACTCCAAGTTGGCTCTAACTAGAATGTTTTAATGAACTACCTTTCAATCAAGAAAGAACAAAGTTTAAAAGATAGGTACTGGTCTTTAACCTGTCATCTTACAATAGTAGATTAACAAAGACTCACGTTATCTACACAGAAAGAAAATATAGAATATACCAAAGATTGCTGAATTTATTGATATAAACTCCTTTTTGCAAATATTCTGTTCTTGTTATTTCCTGGCAAAACATGGAAACACCTTTTTTTTTTTTTTAATAGAGAACTCTCTTTTGATAAAATGGTAAAATTTACTTAATAAATTTTGACCATTATAGATACTGTTTTCATAATATAAGCAATAAAGGTAACAAACAATAAAGAGTTGTTATTTTTAAACTTACTCTGACTTTAGGCAATGTGATATTATAGGAAACTCAGTACAACTTAGTGCCAGGGTTAGATTCTCAGCCAACACAAACACATCTGTACTTGCAAACTTCAGCAGTTAATTCAACTTCTCTATGCCTCCATTTCCTCAGCTGTAAAATGGGAAAGAAATAATAGTGCTTTACATAAAGGTTAAAGTTGTTACAGCTTTTGTAACCACTGTCCCTGGAACATTGTAAGTTCTCAATAAAATGTAAGTGATTTTGATGTTAATACATCAGACGGTCTTTAATATACAGGGGTGAAATTCCATTCTTCCCATTGTGAGAAGATAAAAGCTCCCTGATCTCCTTTTCCACATGACCAGGCTAACCAAAAAAGTAAATTGCTATAGTCCTTATGAGACAAACATGTCTCAGATTTTTTTATTGGGCAGAGCATCTAGAACCCACAGAACTCCCTATGGGGTAGGATGCATATTGCAGAACAAATGGAGTATGATTACATTCAATCTATCCTACATACCAAAAAACAAAACAAAATAAAACAAAACAAAACTTGGCTAGCAGAAAATACTGTTATATTGTAGCATACATATTACTACAAATGGGTGTTCTCAGAACAAAATATATTGCTATTAGTTATTAATGACAGTTATTTTGGCATGTATTTGGTATACACCAATACTCACTATTATGGTTAATAGTCCCTTTAACTGAAGAAAACCTGTATTAACATCTCACAGTAACTTTAAAAAAAACTTATGCATAATTTTGAGTTGATTTGTTTGCTTTGCATAACTGTGATTATTCTGTAAAAATGAATTTATAAGCCATTTTTCTCTCTCTCCTTATGATAGAGGCATTCATCCACATTAACATAAACTTCTTCACTTTTAATATAAATTAATAATTTATAATAATTCATTAATAACATATTAATTTAAATGGCTACATAACAGATATCACTTAGACATTTTCCTATTTTTGAATATTTGTTTTATTCTTATTATAAATAATGCTACCGTGAATATTTTCATGCATGCTTTATTTTCCTCCTTTATCTTTATTTCTTTAGATTGAAGTCCCAGAAAAAGTTTACAATATTGAAGAATTTTAAGGTAGAAGAAAAATTAAAAGTAAGAATTCAATATCTTTCTTTAGGATATGTTTTCTATAAGCTGGGAGTAAATTAACTGGTAGCAAAATATCTTGTGCTATCTTGATATCTGATGCTCCATAATACACATACATAATTAAATTTTTTAAGATCTACATACAATAAAGGAAAAAAGGGATAAACTAGACTTGCTAGTTGGCGAAAATTATCTAAAGACAAGAGAAAGAAAGCAATATTGTTCATTTCACATCTTCTAGTATTAAGAAGAATGGACTCTGAGAAACAAATTGAGGGTTTTGGAGGGAGAGGGATGGGGGTTGGGTGAGCCTGGTGATGGGCATTATGGAGGGCACATATTGCATGGAGCACTGGGTGTGGTGCATAAACAATGAATTCTGGAACACTGAAAATAAATAAAATATAATAAAATGAAAAAAAGAATAAGAGTAAAATTAATATAACACTATACGTTAATTATACCTGAATGTAAATAAATAAATAAATTTATTTTTAAAGAGAGTAAAATGGATGGAGTGCCCGAAATTATTAAGAGTCATTTACATGTATTACCTCCTTTACCTTCATAAGAATTTTCTGAGCCAGGTACAGTTACTATTCTGCCCCCCCCTTTTTTTCTTCAGTTATTTTTCATGAAAAAACAAAGTTACAGAGAGCCTAAGTAGCTTGTCAAACATCACATAGCTCATTAACTGCTGGAACCAGACTTGAAACCAAGGCAGATTGACAAAAAGCCTGTGCTCTTAACCACTCCAATAATCTGCTTCCACAAAACAGGGAGTGAACCTCAAGTAAAGGATGTAAATTTTTAAAAAGATCCAAAAAACCCAATTTCAATAAATTCAAATCTATAGGACTAATTTCTCAAAAATTTTATCAACAGTATATTTATTTATAAAATATGTATATCAAATTTAAAAATGAAAAATTTGGAAAAAATATGTCAAAATCAAAATTTAAATAAATTTAAGGATGACTAGAAGGATTTAATTATTTTTTGGGAGGGTTCCCTACTTTTTATTACTTTTTTATTACTATGTACAAGTAGCCAGCACAGTTTAATAAAACATCATTAGTTTTTGATGTAGTGTTCAATGATTCATTAGTTGAGTATAACACCCAGTACTCATCATCACACATGCCCTCTTAATATCCATCACCCAGTTATTCCACCCTCTCACCCCCTCCCTTCTATAACCTTCAGTTTGGTTCCCAGAGTCCAGAGTCTCTCATGGTTTGTCTCCCTCTCTGATTTCTTCCTATTCAGTTTTCCCTCCCTTCTCCTGTGGTCCTCCATGCTATTCCTTATATTCCACGTGAATGAAACCATATGAGAACAGTATTTCTTTGTTTGACTTATTTCACTTAGCATAATCCCCTTCAGTTCCATCCATATCAATGCAAATGGTGTGTATTCATCCTTTCTGATGGCTGAGTAATATTCCATTCCATTCTTTATCTGTGGACAAGTTTAAACACAAAATTGAGAGCCATCTTTCAGAAGTGGTAAAAGCCTTCTTGATGCCGAGGAGAAAATTGAACCAGAATGCCTATGAAGTTTCTTCCAGATACAATATTGCAATGCTCTTAAAATCTGAAAACAAAACAAAACAAAAATCATAAGATTTCTATAACTGTAAAATCTAATTTCATTAAACTCTTGTTAAAGGTGGTTACTTCCACTGAGGGGTATCTTAATGACATTGCTCATAGGCAATTCTGCTGCAAAAACAAAACATGGCTTTTAGCTAGAAGAAAGAAGTACAGGCAGCCAAGTCCACTGATTCCAGTCTACTCAGAAATCCATTAATGTAAATCTACCACATTGGGAATATCTTTAAAGTGGCACTCTGTGGAAATTGACCAAAAATTTGGCAAAATAAAGGAAAAAACCTGAGTTTTAATATATCCATTCCTTCCTGGGGAGACAAATAGAGATGAAGTGAGTTTACTAACAACTTTATAATGCCCTAATGGAATTTTCATTGATGTACTAATCAATATTTCATAAAATGGGCATTAAGTCTAACTTATCTATGCCAGAGTTAATGCTAAGATAACATTTCCATTGTGAAACTTGCTTTTAATTTAGCAACTTTATATCTTCTGAGAAAATTACCCTTAATGAACAATTTAACTGTTCTTATCCAGAAGTGAATTTTTAAAAATTTTTTTAAATTAATTAATTTTTTTTAATTAACATATAACGTATTTTTATCCCCAGGGGTACAGGTCTGTGAATTGCCAGGTTTACACATTTCACAGCACTCATCATAGCACATACCCTCCCCAATGTCCATATCCCCACCACCCTCTCGTCCCCCCTCCCTCCAGCAACCCTCAGTCTGTTTTTTGAGATTGAGTCTTTTATGGTTTGTCTCCCTCCCAATCCCATCTCCTTTCATTTTTTCTTTTCCTACCCCCCAACCCTCCCACATTGCATCTCCACTTCCTCATGTTAGGGAGATCATATGATAATTGTCTTTCTCCAATTGGCTTATTTCGCAGAAGTGAATTTTAATATGGAAATGGTTATTAAAAACAATCATAACTATTCTTATAAGGTAGAGTTTTAAAAGTCAAAGGAATTTCACCTAATGAGTTGGTTCTTCCTTGCTGAGAACAATATGAATAATTTTTACAAATCCTTAATTAATATTAAATAACACATATTTATACAATTACATAAAAAGTAAGAATACAGATAATTATGATTATTTTTTTTAAATTTCCCAAGAACAAGACTGGGTTCAAAAACGGCACTCTGACTTTCAGCAGGATTTCAACCAGAAGGCATTAGAGAAACGGGAGATGAAGGCTACTCAAAAGGAAAAAAAAGCCAAAAACCGCAAATTAAGCATGGGGCAGTAAAGGGCAGGAGATGGTCCATACCTAGGAGAGAAAGGTTGAAAGTTATTTTGCAACCTTATTCTGAAAGAGTTTAACATAAAACTTTCAGCCTATTTGATTTTGGAAAAATGGTTATGTGATCTTGGATTTATTACAAGTCTTTTTTCTCAAATAACTGGAGGAAATAAAAGATTGAAGTAACATGGCTGGATAGGATTTGAAACAGAAAAGTTTTGGAAGGACTTTTACAATGAATGAAACTGGAAGTTCATAAAATATAGATTATGAGATGACCAGGAATCCTTGAGGCCACATATAAAATTAGAAAGCATTAGTCTGCCAATCTCACTTTATTTAAGAATACAGGATAAATTCTTACCAGACTGTTAGGTAAAATTAGGATAGTCTGCTTTCACTATAAAATATATGGCTCTTTTTCATGATCAGAAACAAATTTAAATATTTTACTCAATTTATACTTCCTTACATTATTAATTCTGAACTTTATGAATTTATTTGCCTATTCAAACTTTAAGATTTTTAATCAAAAACTGTAAATTAAATATAGTCTTTTGCTTACATTATGCGGATTGAGAAAGAGGAACCTCTAAGTGTTCATTAATTTTTCAAAGTGGATGTTTTAGTTTATTTCTTTAAATACATGTAAGAAATTATGTCAGTAAAAATACTATCATGAAAATGAAGAAATCTGGATTGCACAGTGTTGTACTGGTGCTAGTTCCTACCACCTCTGGAAAGCCAACTGGACAAACTTCATCCCAACTCCATGATTATTTACATTGTGTTAGTAACTTAAAATTGCCCATGATGAGAGTATTTATATCCAGAAATTTGCATACAGTAAAAATTGAACTTTCATCTCTTTTTTCACAAAGCCAGTTGTTGGGAAAAAAAAAAAAAGAAAGAAAGCCAGCCAGTTATTAAATACTTACCAGCACACCACTATTTCCACAAGAAAAAAAGATTTTAAGTAGGTTGGTAGGGAAAGAAACAGGAGGAAGAAGAAAGGAGGGGAAGAAGGAAGTTGGTTAGTTTCTAGAGCATGGAAAATAACTGCCAATCAACAAAGTTCAGCTAGTTAAAAGCAAATGAGTTTGACATATCATATATACAAATAATCTTTAGTTCACAAGTCTAGAGAGGCCTGCTCCTTTTCTTTTTTAAGATAGAGAGAGACTGAGAACAGAGCAGGGGGGAGAGAGAGAGAGAGAGAGAGAGAGAGAGAATCTTAACCAGGATCTGTGCTGGGCAAGGAGCCTGTTGCGTTCCATCACATGACCCTGATGTCATGACATTGAGATCACGACTTAAACCGAAATCAAGAGTCAGATGCTTAACATACTGAGCCACCCAGGTGCCCCTAGGCTTGCTCTTTTTAAAACAGCCAGACTGTTGCAAAAACAGAAGAGTAACTGGGCACCCATAGGAATTGAAAGTCTTCCTGAGAATGACTGAAATTGAGACTTGAACTGGGTGGACTCCTTAGCAGGGTGGTATAAATCCAGAGCCAAGGACTTGACAGGTCAGATATGACACTATATGAATTAAAATAGCTTTAAAAAGACAAAATAAACACCACTTTCAAATACAAATGCCAAATCAACCATGCTAAGCATCTAACAAATGTATTCTGTGTCTGACATTTATTCTGTTTTTGATCTTTGAAGGAAGATATATGCTGTTCAAATGGGCAGGTCATATTGAACCCAATTTCAGAGCTATTTGGATCTTTATAATCAAACTCAAGTTGTGAAATGTTTATCAGGGAACAACGTCCAGAAGACAGATAATTTAAAAATGACATCAAGGCCGTTCAATATATGTTTCAAATGAATGTGGAAAGGAAGAAAAAGGTTAATTATCCCGAGTAATACTGTTTCCCATAAACTACTAATTTTTTTAATCTTTTATATTCCTAGCAATGACATTTCTACCATAGCTGACATGGTCACAACTGCAAACTCTCCACATTACAGGTTATGTATCCCACATTACACACTACTTGCAACTAAATTATCTCACTGAGGCTAAGTATGCTAGTCAGAGGAGAGGCTCCTCCAGTTTTAACTCTAGTTCTAACATTACTAAATGTGTAACAGTGGGCTCACTGTTTAATCTCTTGGGACTTTTATTTCCTCATTGATAAAATACTTAACTCATAGAATTATCATGAAGGTAGATGAGTGTATGGCACATAACAAATGCTAAATAAATGATTTTTTTTTTTATTGTTTCACTACCTCAACATTAATATTGGTTTCTGTCATGTGGCTTTTTTAATGATGATTATCTATTTTACCAAGCAACCCCAAGTATATAGTGAATAAACATTATTTTATGGCTATCTTAATAGCTCAGTTACCCTGAATTGGAAAGAAATGACAAATTTTGCAGATATACTTTCATCAAGAGTACTTAGTTCTAACAATTATAATCTGTAATAAATTTCTTTAGGATGTTATTAGACATGACTGTGGGCACTGATTATTTCTCTGATATCAAATTTTTCTCGGTCAAATAGTCAGCCTAATGAGGTGGTGCTGCATTGACAACTCCAAAAACGCCAAGATTTTAAAAATAAGACCTATTTCTTACTCATGTTGTATGTCTACAACTGTTTTGATGCAACTCTGACCCCATCATTGCCTTTCCTGCAAGATCCAGACTTAACAAAACCATCCCTCTTTGAGTCTCAGGGCAACGGAAGAGAGAGAATATGGCTGACTATGAACTCACTTTTAAAACTATGCACAAAGTGACACATGGCATTCCCAACCATTTCATTGGCCAATGCAAGTCACAAGGTCACTCCTGAGACAAACAGAGAAAGGATATATAATCCTCCCAAAGAAAGAGGTAGCAAATATATTGACAATAATATGATCTTCCACCAGGTCTTAGTGCTGCCAGGAATCAGGTGCTATTTTTAGGGGTAAGGGTGTTTTTGTTTTTTTAATTTGACTTTTTTCTGTGATTTTACTCTGTACAGTGTTTGGCTGTAGTTAATGTGATTTTTTTGTTTTTATTATTTCTCACCTGTACTATTTATTGTTATTTAGAAAAGAAACTCTTTATATCCTGAAACTGAGAACATTAGTGACCCAATGGCATAGAAGCCAAATGCATGACAGCAGTCAAAACCTCCTCTTTCGGGGTGCCTGGGTGACTCAGTGGGTTAAAGCCTCTGCCTTTGGCTCAGGTCATGATCTCAGGGTCCTGGATCAAGCCCTGCATCGGGCTCTCTGCTCGGCAGGGAGCCTGCTTCCTCCTCTCTCTCTGCCTGCTTCTCTTCCTACTTGTGATCTCTCTGTCAAATAAGTAAATAAAAATTTAAAAAAAAAATTAAAAACAAAAACAAAAACAAAAAAACCTCCTCTTTCTTTTACACAATCCTTCTCTACCATTTTGCTCTACTACTTCTATAACTAATAGTTGCGACCATGTGTGTGCCCCTGGCAGGAGACCTTATGGCTGAATCATTATTAAAACTCTTAATCTTTTTTGCTCAGAGGTACAATAAATAGGATGATGACTAAATCTAGATGGAATTATACTGATTCTCTGACATAATCACCACTTTTCCTTGAGGAATATTGTACTTTATTGATTCTAGGACTCGTGCTTGTTTTCATATTTTAACATATCTTATACTGGGATCCTTCCTTAAATTACCATTGGAAAATAATATACAATATGAACAAACTGTTTCTTTCTCGGTTATATATGAACTCATTTTAAAATTTAAAAATACTTCACATCTTGAATTCAATGAAATATGGTTCTTCTTAATATATACCTCAAGTTTGATCAGTACTAACATGTTGAGTGTCTCATCCCGTAAATTATGATGCTGTGAACCACCCTTCACCAGAGCCTGCTAACCCAGGTCCCTTATGACAATCAGTGGTACTGGTCTGTAAAGAAGCCATCCTGAACATTCATAGACTGGCAATAATAGCACCTCCTCTGTTAATAAGGTGAGCTTGAGTGACAGAATTCATTTCTTTTTTCCTGTTGTTAGAAGTTTCAGGTCTTCATAAAATTTGAAAGAATAATACAAAGAACACCCACTTACACTTCTTTTAGACTTACCACATTTGCCTTCTGTGTGTGTGTGTGTGATTTATTTCGCAAAACCACTTGAAAGTAAATTGTAGACTTAATACCTCATTCTGAAGATTTCAAAATATATGTCTTACATAACTACAGATGTATAGATGATCATCACACATAAAAAGGTAGTAACTTATAATATCATCTAATGCACTATCCATATTTAAATTTATATAAGTGCCCTAAAATGCCAAATATCCAATGGAAGCCCTCTGAACTTCACTCCTCCAAAGAACTTTAGCCCATCCAAACAACTTTATAAGCTCTCATTTCCTGCCATTTGCTTGTGCTTGAAATTCTTAAGAAAATATTTTATTTCTTCCCTGAACCCATACTGAAAGAGGTATAAATATACAGATATTGAAAAGAAAACAACAAAAGATTATACCATAATAGTCCAAACATTTTATAGAGAGCTAAATTGTTTGGAGTTTCAATAAAAGAGTTTGCATAAGTGGATATTGTGCAGAAATGTGGAAATTAGAATGCAGATGAAATATAACAGCAATAATGATACTGCTCCTAAGCTGACTCTCATCAGTTAGGACTCTTCATTGGGGAAAAAATGGCCATCTATCCAAATACAATAGGCTAGCCGTCATGATTTTCTCTAAAAAATAATCTATAAGTTTTCTTAAAATTATACTTCAGAGACCATCATAAATGAGTGAACACACCCAAGAGTGACGTTATTCACCTTTTCTATAATGTCAGCAGAACTCTCATGGGGAAAAGATGAATTAGCTCTTCTACAAAACATGGTCCCTGGAGTTAAGCAAAATAATGCAGGACAGATTTTCAATTTAGCAGCTTTAGAAACATTCGTTTAAAGTTACAAAAAAAAAAAAAAAATCCTTTCCCATGGTGTTCACTTGCCTAAATGGAAGCATCTGTTCTGAAGATTAGTGCATCCTGGAAAACCTCAAGGGAAAGTGTGCCACTTTTCTTCCATGAAACCCAAGTATTAACCACCTGCATATTCCCAGGTCCTCCAAAATTTTAGAGTCATAATTTCCTCCTTTACTGTCTCAAATAAGCCTTCCTTCTTATACCGCCCGGAGGGCTGAAGAACCCCAAGTTTTCCTTAGAGGAATATTAAAGAATGCACTGCACCAACATGCCCCTTTCTCTGATTCCCTGCTTTATCTGAAGATTCAATTGTCCCCTCATAATTATTTGCCTCCCATGGAACCTAATTACTTCCTATACAGCTCAGCCAGGCTAGACATTTGCTCCCTTTTAGTTACTCTTAAGAGAACAGAGAATTTTGCTAAAATTGTTAGGTTAACAGAAACGCAGTTAAGCATCGAAAAAGCAAGAATACAATATTTAATATTAGTCATTTCTGTTTCTGATGCCCCTCTCCATTGCTCTCTACAGGGGGTTTTCTTCTTTTTCTTTTTCTTTTGCGGGGGAGGGGAAGTGCCCTCATCCTCATGATCCAAGCTTGCTACTGTATTGCCTTAAGATCCTTCTCAGCAGCTGGCCCTTCCCTGTACCCCTCTTCTTTCTCATTCTCTAATCTCCTCACACATCCTCTTCTCACTCCCAAACTCCTAGTTTTTTTCTTATATACAACAGAAAGCAATTTTATTTTCATTGTTGCAGCCCTAACCCATCAATATGAAACTCTGGCCTCGCATTCTCCAAACAAAAGACAGTTAAAGTATTCTTCAACACTTAAAAGTCATCTACTCTAGAGCTTCTCTCTAATGACATTAAGATACTGTTACCACTTAAGAATAGATCCTGCTTTGGGGGACATGGGTGGCTCAATAGGTTAAGCCTCTGCCCTCGGCTCAGGTCGTGATCTCGGGCTTCTGGGATCGAGCCCCACATGGGGCTCTCTGCTCAGCGGGGAGCCTGCTTCCTCCCTCTCTCTCTGCCTGCCTCTCTGCCTACTTGTGATCTCTATCTTTCAAATAAATAAATAAAATCTTAAAAAAAAAAAAAAAAGAATAGATCCTGCTTCATGAATATCAATGTCCTAGCCACAATGAGGCAGAAGAGTAATACTTTTCCTCACAAAATGAGAAGTGCATATAATAATTTCACTCTAAAAGGCCACAGAAATGTCTATCAGAGCCCCCAAGCTCTTCTGTTAGCAACACAACACTTTTAGCATGTGTCCCTTCCCCTCATGCTTATAATATGGATGTTCCAGGTCCAGGCAGGAAAAGCAAATGTTTTTAAGAAGAAAAAGAAAAAAAAAAAAAAAAAAAGAAAGAAAAAGAAAGTGAGAAAATGAGAAAGCTAAAGGGACAAGCCAGCCAATTCTACTTTTAAAAGAACTTTCTAAAGGCCCCATCTGAAGATATCTGCTTCTCTTTCATTGGCTAGACCTGTGTTATACATCCACTACTCTTCAAGAATGTGTACGAAATTAGGGTTCTGAAAGCAAAAAAGAAGAGAATATTGTATAGGCAACCAGAAATGTCCATGAGCTGAGCTAATACAGAGATCACACAAATTCAAATCTTACCAAGTGGCAGGCTCACTTACATGCTGTAAAGGATTCAAGCTAACAAAAGTCTCAGAGGAAGCAGAGAGAATGCTCAGATGTCAAGAGCAAATCCCCAAGTTATTTCTACCAGGCATTCCCTCTGGTCCAGAATAGATGAGATCTCTATGTGAGATTCACAGAACCACTTCACACAGAGGGAGCATTTAAATTGTGAAGCACGTCCACTTCATGCCCCAGAGAGACAGATCACCTCCATCACATTCTGATTAGAATAGGTCACCTGCCTTCTTCCTGCCCCCTACTCAGGATAATTTTCTCCACCAGGCTGCTTTCACTTCTTTCTCCTAGTTTGCAGCTTGCAACCAGTTTCTCCTTATTTGTGAGAATGAGGAGATGGAACCAGTTTCTTCTAGTTTTGACTCTTTTTTTAATTAGGTAGTTTCTTGGGTTCTTTGCACAGAATCTTTTGTATAAAACATAAAAAAAAATATGTATTCTTTCCCAATCTTGGGCATGCTCCCCCAGAGTCACAAGATACTTTTCTTCCCTTTCTATCTACAAATTAAGTTGACAAATTTGTGGAGTCTGCTAAATACCATTTATTGTTGAAGGCACTGGGAATCTAAAAATGGATGAGAACTTGTCCTTACCTTGGAGAAGCTCACTGTTTTAGGGGTGAGATAGGTTCATAAATAGACTATCACAGAGCAGTGTGGAAAGTTCTATGATAGTCATATTCCTAGGGTACAAGACATGCTGAATTAGGCAAATAACTGAGCAGAAGGTAAAGGAAAAGGGTAGATTTATATTCCTTTGCTCAATTTCTTTTTAAGATTTTTTCTTTATTTATTCGACAGACAGAGATCACAAGTAGGCAGAGAGGCAGGCAGAGAGAGAGGGAAGCGGGCTCCCTGCTGTGCGGAGAGCCCGACTCAGGACTCAATCCCAGGACCCTGAGATCATGATCTGAGCCGAAGACAGAGGCTCAATCCACTGAGCCACCCAGATGTCCCCTTTTTTTTTTTTTTTAATTTTATTTATTTATTTGACAGAGATCACAAGTACGCAGAGAAGCAAGCAGAGAGAGAGGAGGAGGCAGGCTCCCTGTTGAGCAGAGAGCCTGATGCAGGGGCCTGGGATCATGACCTGAGCTGAAGGCAGAGGCTTTAACCCACTGAGCTACCCAGGCACCCCTCCTTTGCTGAATCTTAAAGGTAAGTGGGAGGTTGACACATTCTAAGCAGAAGTAACAAATGAAGGAAATGGAAGAAAACTCTGGTATGTGTAGAAAACAATAAGGCAATTTGTGGTTATTAGAACATAAAGTAAATAAACATAAACAGAACATAAATCATGAAGCACCTAGCACTGAGATAAGCACTTGAAGAGGGCTTAGGTCAGATCATGGAGGACCTCATATACCACCTTAAATACCTTTAGCTTGATCCTGCAAATGATGGTGAACTTTTAAAGACTTTTAGACTATAGAGTGGCAAGATCAGAAGTACATTTTAGATCTGGCTCTAGACTGAAACACAGATGAAAAACAGAGATAAGATCATAGTTAAGGAAACTGGATTGAAGGCTGCTATGACAACCCAGGCAAGAGATGATAAGAACTAAATGGAAATATGATATAAGAGGGGAATATTGTTGGAGAAATAATGTGTGTATTTAGTGAATATTGACTGAACATGCACTGTGTTGCAGGCACTATTACATATACGGGGTTGTAACAGTGAGCAAAACAAACAGAAATCCCTATCCTTACAAAGCAATGTGAAAGTTCTTCCAGGTCTGTGGAGTGACTGAGTATGTAACCAAGGGCTGACCTTCATAAGACTTCTGGACCATGTTTAAAATAACCTTTATCAAAAGAGAAAAGAAAAAACAGGAAGTTTTTGTCCTCATTCACACTTGAAGGACTTGTTCTTGTAGCACACTAATTAAATGAAACCCACCTCATCAGTATATCTTTCTGGTGAATATAAATAACTTCCACTGATCTTTGCAACATTTTAACATTTTCACCATTTGGAAATACAGCTGTTGCTGCCCAGCTTGCTTTTTCTCAGCAGCTTTGATGGTGTGGTAATGTCAGGATGTGACATTATTGCTTACCCAGGCTGTGCACTGATGATTCCATTTTTTTTTTTTTTTTTTCGTTTATAGTGAGGGTCTTAGTAACCTTTGGGGACCACTTTCAAATTCTTATATGTCCACAAAAACTGCAATTTGTGAGACATGTTATTCTCAGCTCTAAGTTTGAAGAAAACCTCTTCAGAATATATTTTTACTAACTCGGGAAGTTTTTAAAATAGTCTTACAAATTTGCTTCATTGCTCTGCTAGCCTTAAAGAGAGTATATACGTAAGCAATGAGAATCTGTAAATGTTTTACACTGTCAGTTAAGGTTAAAGTACTTATGGAGTAAAGACTGCCAGGTAATTATATGTAATTCCCTTCACCCAATACCTGGCAGAGGAACCTTCTTCTACATTATCTACTCTGGTCAGGTAATCCATTTTTTTCTAGTGCTTGTTTTACCACTAGCTTGCTAGATGACCATGAAAAAGAAAATTGCATCACCTCTATAGATAGATTTCCTAATTTGGAAATGGAGAAAATTGAATGACAAGACTTCCCCTAATAAGGTGATTTTAGATTTTACAATTAATAAGAACAATTTCAGAGAAGACACGGAATTCCAAACAGACAAGAGGATACAAGTATCCCCACACACCCTGTTTTTCAAAAGTTCACAGTATATCATTTCACTTTTACAAAAGACCTACATTAGTAGCACCTGTTTTTGTTAACCAAAAGAAATCTGAAGAGAATTTTCACTTTTACAAAAAAAGACAAGAAGCAAAAAATAGCATTCAGTGTTTGTTTTGCAGCAGAATTGTTAGAGGGGCAGTGTACACCAGGAATAGCATGAGTGGTCCTGCCAAGCACTTTCACTGGAAACTACACCGGGCCTCAAGCTGCCGTAGCTTTGAACTGTGTGAGCACCTGTGTTTTAGTGCATTTATTTCATGCCTCTGTTAATAAGATTTGTCCTAAGGTATCAGAAAAGCCTGAGAGGTTAGTTTGAAGGCCTGGGAATGCTCAAAAAATTTTCCATAAAAATTAATGGTAATTGCTTTTTAACTTTACACTATTTTGGCTTACAGAAGTTTGCATAGCAATGCTCTACGCTCAGCAGGGGAAAAATGTGTTAACCAAAGTAAGTAAATAAATGTTTTAAACTAATTAAAATATCTAAAACTGACAACACATATATCAGAACATTTAGACAATGTATAAATATAATCTCAGGATGGTTGGAAGTAATTTTTTCAGTATTACAGATAATAAATATTGCTGTCAGAACGCTGTAGACATGAAAAGTTCTTATCTTCAAAAATAGATGGAGGTGAACGTACTGGTTCTTTGACAACTAATTTCCTTCATGGTTGTTAGATGTTTATATTTTTCTATTCCTTTAGATATCAATTTTTATCCTTTTAGATATCAATTTATTTTCTGAAAAATCATCCATTCAAGGAGCTTTTCATATTTATTGGCACAGATTTTTGAAAACTCTTTTTGTAGCTCTATTATTTCTGTATTGGTGGATCATTCCTTCTCCTCACCCTTAAATCTATGTGTTTGTGCTTTCATCTCTTCCCAGCTACACTTCAATGAAGGTAAATGGAAAGTTACCCATTGGAATGGGTTTGTTACTATTATTTAAACCTCTTTATATCAGTTCTATTTTTTTCTACTTCTAATTTATGCTTTAATTTATCCTTTTATCTTCTTGAATTCAATTTTTTTTTTTTTTTGCTTTCCGTGGATGTATTTGTTCAATATCCTACACTGAATGCTTAATTTTTATTTTGTTTTCCTTAAGTTGTTGTATGTAGTATTTTTATTTCTATTTGATTCAACAGTTAAATAAAAGTTATTGTTTCATTTGTTTTTATTTTGTTAGGTATATCTGGTTTTACTAGTTTACGTTCAGAAATTTAGAGATTTACTAAATTTTTTACTTTATACTTTCTGGAATTTATTGAGAGATACTGAGATTTTCTTTGTGGGTTCATGGGGACTGTAAAAAAAGTAAAGCCTTTATGGTATATAACTTTTTATGACAACTTTACTGATTATATTACTAGAAATAGTATAACCTTATTGGATTATGGGTTTCTCAATCTGGAAAGAAGTGAGGATGAATTCTCATTCTCGGGATGAAAGAAATATTAAAAATCTCTTGCTAAGACATTGAGAAAAAAAGGACTCAAAATCACAAATGAGAGAGTAAAAATAACAAACAGCACAAAGATGGGGGAAATTGGATTGGGAGGCAAACCATGAGAGACTGTGGACTCTGAGAAACAAACTGAGGGTTTTGGAGGGGAGGAGGATGGGGGTTTGGGTGAGCCTGGCGGTGGGTATTATGGAGGGCACTATTGCATGAAGCACTGGGTGTGGTGCATAAATAATGAATTTTGGAACACTGAAAAGAAATAATATAAAATAAAATGGAAAAAAAAGCACAGAAATACAAACAATTATAAGCAAATACTATAAAAAACTATATGCCAATAAATTGGACAACCTAGAAGAAATAAATTCCTAGAAACATACAAACTCCCAAAACTGAAACAAGAAGAAATAGAAAATTTGTATATACTGATAACCAAAAAGAGATTGAATCAGTAGTCAAAAAATTCCCAACAAATGAAAATCCAGAACCAGATGGCTTAACAGGTAAATTCTACCAAACATTTAAAGAAGAGTTAATACCTATTCTTCTCAAACTATTTCCAAAACATAAAAGAGGAAGGAAAACTTCTAAACTCATTCTATGACACCAACATTATCCCAATACCAAAACCAGATAAAGACATCACAAAAAGGAGGAAACATACTTGAATAGAGTAAAGACCATATGTGGAAAGCCCACAGCTAATATCATCCTTAATGGGGAAAAGCCAAGAGCAGTTCCCCTAAGGTCAGGAAGGAGAGAGGGATGTCCACTCTTACCACTTTTATTCAGCATACTGCTGGAAGTTGTAGCCACAGCAATCAAACAACAAAAAGAAATAAAAGGCATCCAAGTTGGTGAGAAAGAAGTAAAATTTTCATTGTTTGCAAATGATATGATACCATATATGGAAAATGCAAAAGACTCCACCAAAAATCTGCTAGAACTGGTCAACAAATTCAGTAAATTTGCAGGATATACAATGTACATAAATCTATTGCATTTCTATACACCAGTAACAAAAGAGCAGACAGAGAAATAAAACAATTCCACTTACAATTGCAACAAAAATAGTAAGATACCTACGAAACCTAACCAAAGAGAAGAAAGGAAGACTTGTACTCTGAAAATTATAAAATATTGAGGAAAGAAATTGAAGAGGACACAAAGAAATGGAAAGACATTCCATGCCTATGGATTAAAAGAACAAATATTGTTAAAATGTCTACACTACCCAATGCAGTCAATGCAATCCCTATCAAAATACCACCAGCATTTTTCATAGAATTAGAGCATACAATCCTAAAATGTATATGGAACCAAAAAAAACCCTTAATAGCCAGCAAAAGCAACCTTGAAACACAAAGCAAAGCTGGAGGCATCACAATTCTGGACTTCAAATTACATTATAAAGCTGTAGTGATCAAAACAGTATGGTACTGGCATAAAAACAGACACAAATCAATAGAAAAGGAGAGAATACCCAGAAATAAACCCACAATTATATGGCCAATTAATCTTCAACAAAGCAAGAAAGAATATCCAATTGGAAAAAGTCCCTTCAACAAGTAGTGTTGGAAACACTGGACAGCAACATGCAGAAGAATGAAACAAGACCACTCTTTTCACCACATAAAAAAAAAACTCAAAATAGATTAAAGACCTAGATATGAGACCTGAAACCATAAAAATCCTAGAAGAGAATAGAGGCAGTAAAGTTTTGACATTGGCCACAGCAACTTTTTCCTAGACCTATTTCCTGAGGTAAGGGAAACAAAAGCAAAAATAAACTTGGGTCTACATCAAAAGAGAAAGCTCCTGCATGGCAAAGGAAATAACCAACAAAACTGTAAGGTAACCTACAGAATAGATAAGATATTTACAAATATCTTTATTTAAAAGGTTAGCATCCAAAATATATAAAGAATTTATACAACTCAACATCCAAAAAAACAAATAATCCAGTCTAAAAATGGCCAGAAGACATGAACAAGTATTTCTCCAAATAAGACATCCAGATGGCCAACAGACATATGAAAAGACGTTCATGTCCTTAACCCAGCCACCCTGTGTACGTACTATGGTGAGTGCTGTGAATTGTTTAACACTGATGATTCAGAGACATGTACCCTTGAAGCAAATAATACATTATATGTTAAAAAAAAAAAAAAAAGACACTCATCATCACTTATCTTCAGGGAAATGCAAATCAAAACTCCAAGAGATATCATCTCACACCTAAAATCAAACACACTAAAAATCAAACTAAAATCAAACACACAAGAAACTACAGGTATTAGCCTGGATGTGGAGCACAGGGAATTTTCCTGCACTATTGATGGGAATGCAAACTGGTGCAGCCACTCTATAAAAGAGTACTGAGGTTCCTCAAAAAGTTAAAAATGGAACTATCCCACAGTCCAGCAATCACACTGCTATTTACCCCAAAAATACAAAAACACTATTTCAAAGGAGTACAGGCACCTCAATGTTTATAACATTATTTACAAAGCCAAAGTATATAAGCTGCTCAAGTGTCCATCAGTTTTTGAATGGATAAAGAAGATGTGGGGAATATATGTATACACACACACATATATACGTGTGTGTGTGTGTATGTATATATATGTATATATACATGTGTATATATGTATATATATACATACACACACACATATAATGGAATACTATTCAGCCATATAAAAGAATAAAATCTTGCCATTTGCAATAACATGGATGGAGCTACAGAGTATAATGCTAAGCAGAGTAAGTCCACTGGAGAAAGACAATACCATATGATTTCACTCACAGGTAAAAGTAGAGAAATGAAACAAATGAGCAAAAGCAAGAAAAGAGAGAGAGGGACAAACCAAGAAAGAGACTCAGCTATAAAGAACAAACTGATGGTTACCAGAGGTAATCTGGTAATCCCCAGAGGGGAGGTACCAGTTGGGAAGATGGGTAAAATAGGTAATGGGGGATTAAGGAATGAACCTGTGATGAGCACTGGGTGTTTGTATGAAAGTGTTGAATCACTATACTGTATACCTGAAAGTAATATAACATTGTATGTTAACAAGCTGGAATTAAAATAAAAACTTATAAATAAATAAAAAAGCAAAATAAAAATCTCTGGATACAATTGTACTTCTTCTGATTCTCTATTTTCTAAAATTATTTTTATATATTTAGATGTTTTGTTATTTACTGTCACTATGAACAATGCAAAAATGTGTATAATTTCACCACCTCTCCCTTTCTTTCTCTTCCAGTTTTGGTGACAAGTCCTGGGATATTTTCCCCGGTATACTATCACTGAACTATTAATAATTATTAGTTACTTCATTATATAGCTTTGTTCAAGAGTTATAATCATAAAAGTTAGTTTTGCAACTATGATTTAAATATTTAAACAGCAGTAATTATGTTTTTAAAAATTAATCTTTACCACTAGGATTATTCCCCCACAGTTTTAATCTTCTGCTTGAATAGATTATGCATTCAGGTAGGTTTTTTATGTAGACTACATAGGACATAAAATTGAAAAGTCTTTGTATATTCAAAAATATCTTTCTGTTCCTTGACATGTTAATGACAACTTGACTGGATATACCCTCAATAGGTAAAATCTATTCTCCCTCCAAATTCTGGAAATATTTCTTCCCTGTTCTCTTGCATTTAAAATCTCTGAAATTAAACTAATTTTCCCTTATTGATGAACTATTTCTTGTTTTTATATTTATATGATTCCTACTTTAAAATTTAAATTCAATCATTTCACTAGGTGTGCCTAATAGTCTTTCTAGTGAATATAACAGATACTTACGGTTTGCATCCCCAGGATCTGTCCTCTCTTTTTCTGACAACAGAATTAATTATTATTTTCCTCCCACTCGATCTATATAGTTCATGGGGAGCTCAAACTCCAACCCAGGAGAGCATATAAAACAGTCTTCGGTCAAGTGATACATCATCACCTTGCCACAGTGATTGGTTGACTCACAGTAGTGCTAACCTCACTGTGTAATTTCTCCTCGACTCTAGCTTCATCTGCCACAATGTATTAAAGAAATATGCACTAATGAAAGCATTTCCTGTACTTTGCATTGATTCTTCATCCTACCACATGAGGGAAATAATAGTCATTTGGAATTTCTTCCACTCACTATCCACAGTAGTCTGGAGCTGGAGATATGGATCTTGGCTTCTGATACATCTGCAATTTAGTGGCAAATATATTGTCCTGTTTGCCATGATCTTTGGGTATTATATTCAGCTTTCCTAATTTTAGCACAAATCTTTCATATGCATTTTGTTTCTTTTTTCCTAGTATTAGAAAGTTTTGTTCTGTGGGTGAAGAATTGTAAAAACATTTTATGGAGAAAAAAAATCACTTTTTGTTTCTGAATATTAAAAAATTGAGATAAACAAGGCTGTACCCTATTATAGAAAGCCCCATATTGGCTGTGACATTTTGTTCAGTTACTCAAAGTTTAAGAGAGATAATAGAACTAACATCTTGGGCGTCCAGGTGGCTCAGATGATTAAGTCTTTGGCTCAGGACATGATCTTAGTTAGAGTCCTGGAATTGAGCTGCATATGGGGCTCCACATTCAGCGGGAGTCTGTTTCCACCTCTCCCTCAGCGCCCCCCCCAGCCACACTTGTGTGCTCGCCCTCTCTCTCAAATAAATAAATTTTTTAAAAAGAACTAACATCCTATTCTCAGGTTACCATTTTTCTTAATAGAAATTGTTTTTGGTGGGATGCCTGGGTGGCTCAGTTGGTTAGGCAGCTGCCTTCAGCTCAGGTCATGATCCCAGCATCCTGGGATCGACTCCCACATCAGGCTCCTTGCTCCGCAGGGGGCCTGCTTCTCCCTCTGCCTCTGTCTGCCACTCTGCCTGCCTGTGCTCTATCTCTCTGACAAATAAATAAATAAAATCTTAAAAAAAAAATTGTTGGGCGCCTGGGTGGCTCAGTGGTTAAAGCCTCTGCCTTCAGCTCAGGTCATGATCTCAGGGTCCTGGGATCGAGTCCCGTATCGGGCTCTCTGCTCAGCAGGGAGCCTGCCTCCTCCTCTCTCTCTGCCTGCCTCTCTGCCTACTCGTGATCTGTCTGTCAAATAAATTTAAAAAAAAAAAAAAATTGTTTTTGGTGAAGCTACTATTTCTCCTTCTTAAGAAAGATAATGTTTTTCTTTCCACTGAAGTAAAAATGTGAAGTTCAAGAATCTACTTCTTCCCATACTAGTTAATTCTTTATTATTAAAGAAAAAATATCTGCTACTGATATTGTCATCTTAACCTATATTTTCTTAGCGAAATGGACACTTGATGGCTTTTGACTGGATAGCACCCATTCACTATCATGTTGGTAAGAGTGGCTAGTTTTCACTTAGGGATCCACTCTTCAGAATTTGCAGTCCTTTGACTATCCTGTTAGATCTAAATGTGGTATTTGATCTAGGATAGGCATGTGGTTATGTAGAAATGCAACAGTGGCAATACAGGAATAGTGTTACAAGCTGCATTATGTCCTCCCCCCATTCCCAGCAAATTCATATGTTGAAATCCTAATCCCCAGTAACTCAGAATGTGACTGTATTTGGAAATAGGGCCTTTAAAGAAGTAAATAAGGTTAAATGAGGTCATTAGGGTGGTCCTTATAACAATATGACTGGCAGCTTTATAGGAAGAGAAGATTAGAACACAAACACACAGAGACACACCATGGGAGGACACAGAGAAAAAATGACCAACTGCAAACCAAAGAGGAGGCCTCAGAAGAAGCTAAACCAGCTGACACCTTAAACTTGGACTTCTAGCTTCCAGAAATGTGAGAAAATAAATTCCTGTTGCTCAAGCCATCCAGTCTGTTATGGCAGCCCTACCAAATTAATACAAATGGGTACGTGCCTCAATTCAGATCAGTAAGAACCAGTAAGATTCAATTCTGGAAATGAATATTTTTCACTGCTACATTTGAAACTAAGTGAACTCAAGGTAAGGGTTGCTGCAACCTTCTTGTCACCATAAAGCTAGACCTACCAGAGAATGTAATCAATGAAGAGGAAGTGGTACTAAAGGGCAGAATAAATGAGAAGTATGATGTTGTCATTTGATCCCCCAAGGAAGCCACATTACTCATGGACTTTTCAACTTTGTAAATCAATAAAAATTCCTTTTTAACAATATAAAATGAATTTTCTTTCTTCACAGCCAAAGGGTCCTAACTAATAATTTAATATCCAAGAATTCTAAACCAAGACTTGTCCAAATTTACAGATCATTTTGTTTTTGTTTTTTGTTGTGTTCCTAAACAGCAATTACTTTGAAATGATACAATCCTATGGAAAGGTGCCATGGTCTCTTTTTATAGGAAAAAAAAAAAAATCAGATAAAATAATAACAAAAAATTTTATAGGAAAATTTCTTGAAGGATCCATCTATTCTATAAGTCATTTCCTCTGTAATGTGTGATTGGTTTGGGGTAGAAAGGTTTATGCTTTCAGGAGTGCGTGGATGGCTCAGTGGGTTAAAGCCTCTGCCTTTGGCTCAGGTCATGATCCCAGGGTTCTGGGATCGAGTCCCACATGGGCTCTCTGCTTAGCAGGGAGCCTGCTTCCTCTCTCTCTCTGCCTTCCTCCCTGCCTACTTGTGATCTCTGTCAAATAAATAAATAAAATCTTTAAAAAAAAAAAAAAAAAGAAAGATATAAGCTTTCATTTTATATACTCCTTCACTATTTTATTATTTCCATGCCAAACATCCTTTTGATGTGGGAAAAAAAGGCAGAAGGAAAATTATTATATTTCCTTACTACCTACAGCCCACTGACAGGTCCTCGAAATAGGCAGAGTGACATTCGTCTAGGGACTCAACTGCCTGCATGTTAATACTTTGCTAAGGGCAAAAAGGCAGCATCAGTCCAACTCCCAGGATCCCGTAAGTCTATTTTAACATATAAAAATTCCTTTAGAAATTTCTTTTATCTTTAAGCACCCCCCAAGATAAGTGTGGGCAATCATTCCCCAAGCATATGACTCACTGATATACATCTGAAGGGTCTCATGACTTAGGTTTTATTAGACGGTAATAAATGACCTTTTCCCAATAATAGCTAGTCTTCTCAAGGTCCTGGAAACCTTGCTTCCAAATTCCTCAGAGACTTATGTTATCACTAACCCCCCTCCCAACTTGAAGGTATATATTGGGCCACTCCTCATGACCCCAGTACAGTTCTTTCTGTCCAAGGGTCCTGTCCCCAGGCTTTAATAAAACCACCTTTTTGCAAGCACCAATGATGTCTCAAGAATTCTTTCTTAACCATTGGCTTTGATCCCTAATGTTCTTTCCTAATCACTTTGAAACATATTTTGAAATAATAAGAAATAAAATTTATCTAAAAAATGAGGTAGTTCTGGAATTCTAAATGTTGGCTCCATGGATATATTTCATATATTCCAGTATATCTGTGTATATACTTCTAAACTGGGGTATCTGCCTACAACAGGAAACAGGTCAATATATTCATTATATACCAAAAACATATGGGGAAATAATTAGACATAAGATTTTGTATGCAAAGGACAGTGCTTAGGTGTCTGGATCCTGATAGAAAATGGCTTGTATACTCAAGTCTTCCAGTCACCCTCTCTTTACCACAGTTTCTGCAACACCAGCTGTCCCCTTTCTCTTTATAGCCATTCAAGCAAGGTATCAGCCCACACAGCCAATCAAGCAAATAATATCTTTACTGAAACCCTGTGTTGCTAATTTATTAACTTCCTTAGTCCACACCACTCAGTAAGCAGACTAAACAAAAAATAAGTCACCTCTACACCTCGTAGACATCTGAAAGATAACAATTTTAATTCCTGCAACAAGCAATCCTCAGAACAATACCTTGATAGGCTGAAAAAAATCAGAATGTTAGTCACCCACTTCTCAAATGTCATTTGTAAAGAGTTTGGTGAAAGAAGTAAATATCCTTGTAAGAATTTATCAGTAAAAATGTTTTTCCTCTACAAGTTCAGCAATAAGTCACAATGATGTTATGTATGTTCCTCTATTTCTGTCATCTGAGAAAATTATCTGTTCTATTTGATTCTTAAATTGTAATGGTCAAGGAAATGTGGAGAATGATTGACAATATCTGTTTAAAAGGCAATAAATTTCATGTAAAATTAAGCTTCTTTACTGGAAAATCAAAATTATTCAGAGTGTTATATTTAATGACAAAAAGAGACTGTATAAAACAGTGTGATATTCCCCCCTAATGTTAGAATAAAATTTGGCAATTATTGTGACCTAAGTTTTAGCTAGGCAATATTTATGATATTCTAGGAATTTCCATAATTGATCTAGGAGCCAAAAGACTTAAGAAAATTTAGGTAAAAAAAATCATACAGTTTTCCAATTCCACAGTTATATATCCTCGGACAAGTAATTTAACCTCACTGTTCTTTATTGCCCCATTTGTAAATAAGAGTAATATACCTATTTAATGTATGATTATTTTAAAAATGTATGATTATTATAATAAAATAGTATGCATAAAGCACCATATTACAAAGCTGAATATGAAATACACATGCAATATATTTTTTGAAAATAATACGGATAATATTGCTATAGATATACTTTAAATTAACATACAAAAATCAAACTTACAAAAGAGATAGAAGGATAATGTACACTATTTTTAATGCATTCCCTGAAATAGTCTTTATAAGGACTACTTTATTATAAAAATCCTTTACTTTCAAGTACTCCCATTCATTTGAAAGATGACTAGATGTATAAAAACTACAATTACACACCGCAGAGTGTAGCAGGAAAAGCAACAGCTTTGTTGTGAAAAAGATCCAGAGTGAATCCTTACCAACCTGTGATCTTAGGTAAGTTATTTAACTCGCCTGAGTCACCATCTACTTAATGGAAAAATAAGAGCATCATCATGTACTTGCCAAAGCTTGAGGGAAGACTGAATTTCTGGTCTGTGGTATGTGCTTAATACATTCTTTAAATTATAGAAACTCACTTACTTTATAAAGCAAGGTAAATGTTTCCAGTAGCACCACATGCAAGGAATTTTGGCTGAAAGTTATGTCTCTTTTTAACACAATTATATTGTAAAAGGTTTAGCACAGGTTTGGAATCCCACATGTAGTCAATAAGAATACAGGAGTATTATATTCATTATTCAAAATACTTTTGAGCATCTCATCTGCCAGGTCTGTGCTAAGTATTAGAAGCCAATATTCCCGACAAAGTCACAAATGAGGGCTAGTTGACCTAACATCCTTTATTTCCAGTTCTGGTCTGTGGTATGTGCTTAATACATTCTTTAAATTAGAGAAACTCACTTCTTTTATAAAGCAAAGTAAATGTTTCCAGTAGCACCACATGCAAGGAATTTTGGCTGAAAGTTATGTCTCTTTT
>NW_019154168.1:2796903-2915444 GCF_002288905.1 Enhydra lutris kenyoni
GAACACAATTATATTGTGTGTATGGTATATGTATATTATTATATGGTATAACATAAAAGCCTTAATTAACAAGAGCTAATGCCTCCAGGATATAGAGCTGTTTCAGAAAAAAAGAATCAATTATTTATTAATACAATAAAATACAACAGGAGCCCAACTGCCAGGTTTATTTATGCCAGATGTCCTTGCCTGACTTCCCTCCACAGATTCATTTTAGCTACTCTCCAACCTGCTGGTCCAAATATCAGGTTCATTCTAATACTTTAAGTACAATACAGTGCAATAAAGTGGGAAACATCTTTCTATACAAAGCTCTAAGACTGACCTCCTTAAGACAATAGAGAAAACAATAATGAGATAGTTGGGGGAAAAGTAAAAATCGTCAAGGGTGAAATGTATTTTCTTAGATCCAAGCAAGCAAACATGTTTACAGAATTCCATCTCAGGAACAAAATGTAATTGTGTTGACAATGAACACTGTCTATCTTTTTCCATATCATGAATGCGAAAATGTTACTATACTTTCAAGAATTTGCTTTGACAGCTCAGATTTTTTAAATCACTGTTTGCCATACCCAACTACCACTGCCTTAGGTGGCCCTACTAAAATATTCACAACACTATGTTCTCTGCCATGTTATGTAATAAAAACTACGGATATTATAGTATTTAACATAAAGGGTCTGAACTAAGCAAAAAGAAAATCAAAGCCCATCCTCTAGATAATATTTATGGTGACACAGTCTCTCAGCACAATTTATGCTATTGATCCAAAAGTGCTACTCCAGGTTGATACATTCTAAGACGTTTCAGACCAATACTGCAAACTCTACTACCAGTTCATTAGAGAACACTAATAACAGTTTTTGTTTCCCCACATAACCTCATGCCTGCAGAGGTCAGATAATGAATATTTATATGATTACTTTTTCCTACATATCATCCAATTATGATGTAAGAATTTGAGAGACTTAATTTCTTCAGTCTTGTAGTCACACAACTTCTCTGGATTTCAATTTCTTCTTCAGTAAAAATGTTGATAATAAAATCTATTTTATAGCATGGTTGTGACATAAAATGAAATAATTTAGTCAAAGTCTTAGAACATAACTGATCCCTCAAATAGTAGCTGTAATTACTGCGGAAAGGCCAGCTGAGGGAGGTATCAGTGCCTACCAGGATAGGAGCATAAGAAGGGCTATTCTTTTCAGAGCATCCAGAACATCCAGAGTCCTCCCTGTGGACTGAGGCTTGAAACATCACTGAGCTCAGCTGTGAAAGAGAAAAGCAAAACAGAGAAAATCAAGTGGATATAGCAAAAACATGACTTAACTGCAAGAATTAACACCTTTCTCTTTCTGAACTTTCTAATTGCATCTTTATATTCCCTCTTCCACTCAGAACAGTCTGACAACCCTATCATCCCTCCAGGAATAATAAAGATCTCTTTAATGACGAATAGCTATCTGCTGGCGAAGCTTGGGTGTTGCTAAGAAAAACCACAAGAAATAATTTTACCTTATGCAAATACCCAAATATGTCCACAGATTAGCTCACTCATAACTCAAAAATCATCACTCCACTGTCCCAACATTGAGGTGGCCCAATACACATTAGAGATCTAAAAGGAGTAAAATAGCAAATCAAAACATCATCCTTTGATTATAAAGAATATACCAAAGGCGACTTCACAGCTTAATGCAAGAGCTAAATTGGCTTGCTAATTAAACCCGGTGTTAGGCAGATTAACCTTATCCAGTCACAAGCTTTGCTGGATAAGAGCAGATAAGACTTAAAGCACAGAGGAGAGGAAGAGAACTGCTCCAAGAAGACAGCGTTATTACAAAAGAAAACTGAACTGTGCATGCTCAGTTGATACTCCCCAAATTTACATAAGTTACAGTAGTCGCCCTTTTCCCACGGGGGGGGGGGGGTCGTTCGAAGACCTCAGGGGATGCCCGAAATGGCGGACAGTACGGCGCTCTGTATGCTATGCCTTTTTTCTTATAAATACAGACCTACGATAAAGTTCAATTTACAGATGAGGCGCAATAAAAGTTTAACAATAATAACATAATAAAATAGAACAATTACAACAATATACTGTAATAAAAGTTACCTGAATGCGGTCTCTCTCAAAACGTCCCAATGTGCTGTACTCACCCTTGTGCTGATGCGAGGCGATAAAAAGCCTGCGTGACGGGATGACGTAAAGGGAATGACGCAGGCGGTGCGACGTAGCGTTCGGCCACTACTAACCCTCTGAGGATTCGTCAGATGGAGGTTCATCTTCCTCCAGACCAGCGATGACCACAGGATAGGTAATTAGAACTTCCGAAAGCGGAACGTCTTTTAGGTGGGAACGTCTGTATTTCTGGGCCTGGGATTAAAAAAAAAAAAAAAAAAAAAAAAAAATGGAAAGAGGCCAGCATGGCCACCGCATTCCCTAAACTAGAAGAGTTCCCGAAACTGAGTTCTCTGAACTGGAAGACGTATTCAGGAATGAGGGAAGAAACATTCTCCCTTAGTATCTACAACCAGAAAATGAACTGAAAACCCTAAGAAATTTAAGGCTGTATTACGTTAACCTATCACCAAGTAGTGGGAACAATTCCTAAAAAGTGTCGTGTTTTACAAAAGTTAATATTCTATTTAAGCATAGCTTCAGGCATGATAATAAAAGTTCTGGAAGGCATCTGCATCCCAAGCAAAGCATATAATAACTGTCTCCTGTAGAACATCTCTCCCTTGAGTCATAATCCAAATTCAGGGCATACATACGGTTGCCATATTGTGTCTCTAGCCGGCTAGACAAAACTTCCCTTAATTAGTTTGAAACAAATTAAGGAATGCATACAGATGCCAGATAGGAATTAAAATACCTGCTTTTTTACTAGTAGAGATGGAATGGAGACCTATGGCTTGGAGCTATTTTCAAAATTAAGCTTCCCTCTCATTTTCTGCAAACTGAGTCTAGCCACCCCAAATTTCTTGCATCCTCTGTGCAGGAACAGAACCTACCCAGGTAGGAGTCAGTTTGAAGGCAGAGAAATGGCAAAAGAAAGAAGATTCCAGTGCTTTCACCCAGTGAAAAAACTAAGATAGGTCACGCTGTTTAGAGGAATGTTTAACTCCGTATTTTCACTTACAGAGGAAAATGAACACATGATGGCAAATTCTTGTCATCTCACCAAGAGATAAATCATTCGTCTTTACACAGGGAGGAGTTAGCAAAAAATGCAACAGAGTATAGAAGCCCCATACTTTGAAAGTGTAGAATGTGGACAGAAGGAAAAAGTCATCTTCCTTACATATTACAGTGATCTGCAGAGGCAGATTCTGCTGTAAGCATTGCCCTTTGTGGTGGTATTAATGTTAGTCCATATTTTCATATGTGTGAAAAATACAACTTGTTTAGTTTTTGTGTAACTCATCCTAATTCTTTTTATAAGAAGAAAGTGACCATCTTCCCAGTTTGTCCTGGACAGTCCCACTTTACATATGCTAATCTGAGTATAATAATCAAGAGTTCCCCTTTTTACCCTCAAAAGTGTCCATATTTGGGGGTGCCTGGCTGGTTCAGTCCAGAGAGCATGCAACTCTTGATCTTGAGTTCGAGTCCCACACTGGGTGTAGAGATTACTTAAAATAAATATATACATTTTTTTAAGTGTCCCTATTTGGCCAATAAGTGATACAGTCTTCATAATTGTAAGCCTATTTTAATGGTGGTAGAAACTTAGTCCTAGTCAGTCCAGAGGGGATCTCTTTTACCCTGGTGGCATGGGAGGAGGTCTTGGCTTCACAGGGCAATCAGAGAAGAAGATACCAGATCCAAGTGAGCAGCTTGCTACTGTGGCATTTGTATGGACCCCTATTCCTGTCTGATCTCAGGTGTCAGCTGAACAAGCTGCTGCCTCTTATAGGTCTCACTTCTGTCCAAAAGGTCCTCCAGGGTTGAGCTCTGTCTGTTACTTTGGGTGCAGGGACTCCCTGTGAAACTACCTACACCATACTGGCATAAAGGAAAGTAGGAAGCTAATGCCCTCTGTCACTTTCAGACTTCTCTCCGTCACATAGAAATAAGTCCTCTGCTCTTCTGTCACCCTGGCCGCATGATGGACCCAACTTCCTTGCTTGGGAATCACTCTACTAGTCTTTCACCAGGACACATGAAATTTTGTAAAACTATCACTCAAGTCTTGCCGTTTCCTCGTGTTCCATCAGGGAACAGGCATCACGTGCCCTTGCTTCCCTCAGATCCCATGAGATCATCCACGGTTTTGTACTGACTGCACCCACTCCCACTATAGTTTAGCTCAAGAAGGAAGCACAGGATGTACTAGTAGATAGTAAGTATACTTATTATCTTTATTAAGTCTCCACTTCACCAGGTACAAAAAGGTATGATAAAATCTATTTTTCAATGGTAGTGAAGTTCAAAAGAGGTCAACTGTTACCGAAAGCAAATTATGAAGTGTATTTAAATACTATTTTTTCCTTCTGTAGGTTCTTTGAGGGAAGTGATCATGTTTTAGTCTTCATTTTTATCCACACCATTCTACACAGTAACTTGCATGCAATGAGCTCAAATAATGTTTTCAGTAAAATCTTCACCTGAAACATATATAAATTTATAACGTGAGTGGAAAATATTTATTTCCCATCAAAATAAGCAAGAAAGATGTGATATAGACATTTATAGCCCCCAGAATCAAATACAGTGATAATAACAGGAAAGTAATGAATATTTGTGGGGTGATTGATTCATATTATCCCAATTTGCTTAATTGGCTGTCTCTGGTTCTTGAAACAAGACTATGTCTTCGAGAATGCCTAATTTGTCTTGTAGAAACAATAAAAAAATTAAGTTCAAAAAACCACTATAATATTTTGGAAGTATTACTTCCAGATATGGAATATATTAAGCTAAAACTATGTCAGGAAGACCCAAAAACAGAGTGGTAAGGGGAAAAAAAAAAAAGAAATTCATTTCTCTATCATAGTTCAGAAAAGTCAGGCTGATGGTTTTGCTTTATATAGTCATTCAAGGACCCAGGTTCCTTCTATCTTGGTTTATGGAGGGGTTCCCTAGGACAGTGTCTTCATGGGCACAGAAGAAGCTGAATAGCAGCATGTCTGTGAGAGGGGGGATATGGCCCACAAGTGATCCCATCATCTCTGTTCATATTCTATTGTCAAGAACCTAAGAAACTTGGAAGAAACGGAAAACAGATTTTGGTGCACAACTAGCAAACCTAATTATAATAATAAAGACATTTTTGATATCAAATAGGTTAACACAGTTTAACTTACAAGTAGAACATAGCCAAAACAACACCTTTGCAGGCCAGGAAAGCAAAGGAGTTGATGTCCCTCTGCACCATTTATTTATATCTATGAATTATAATTTGCCAAATTTATATAGTATAGTCAGTAGGCAGTGGGAATTTATTTTATAAGTAAAAAAAATAGAAGCTAGTCTATAGAAGCTAGAGGAGACTCTAAGAGTCTCATAGAACCAAAAGTCTTAAGAAAGAATATTGTTTGACTTAGACTTATATAAAACCTACTAAAAATGGGAGAAGAGAAACAGTAACTGAAAATATCTTGTTTTAAAATCTTAGTAAGGATTCCTAAATTGAAGTAGTTTATAAAAATGAACACCAAAACAAAGGTACAAACAGGATGTCAATAAAAAAATGATAAGGACCTAAGGCCTAATAACAAGGATCTTATTATTTAATAACAATACATTATCAATTCTTGTTTAACCTGTTAAACAAGGCATGGAAAAACTAGCAAAAAGATAATAATGTACAAATTTTTTGGTTAGGGATTATTGTTCCCTTTCATTCTATTCTCTGAACAAGATTAATAAGATGTTCAATGTCCATATTCTAAGCAGAAGGAGATAACACGCAAAAACAGATTGTCAATCCTTAAACAGTGGCCAAATGCTAGAATATATATTTCTTTAAACAATATCTTTCTTAAATTCAAAAGTAGAACTAATAAGTATTTGAAATTTGGAAAATGAATTCCATAGAATGTTATTAGAAAAGCAATGATTTGAAGATTTATAATAAGCCTTTGTTTTTTTAATAAATTAAATTTACATTAAATAACATTTTTAAATATGTCAAGTCATCACAAGTTGTGGGTTCTAAATTCTTTCTCCTTTATAGTAAAATTTTTATAGTCATTTAATTAACTGGTAGAATTTTTTAAATGATTAGGGATTCACTGTACCGTACATATTCAGGTTCTATACTGTAAAGAAGCTACTTAAGAGGTTCACTTAATTTGGGCATCTTTGCAGTAACTACACCTGGCGGGTGAGTCCACCTGATTCAGAGAACCCTCATTAACGGTGGCTAGCACACACTTTAAACTCCAGACAAGTGCCTAGCAAAAAGTAAGCACTCAATAAATGTAACTATTATTCACAGTAGAGAATGTGCCCTATTGATAACTAATATTTCCTCAATGAAATACTTACGAAACCCACAACAAGTATCTTTTCTAGATCAGATCATGGACATTTACCAGTTTCACAGCCTTTAGTCTTGTAATTCACCATAGTCTACCTCAAACTGACCCGTGTACAAATACTGCCACTAAATTCCTGAAAATAGTCTGTGTTCACAGTTGCTCAAAGTTGTATAAAGAACAGAGTTTGGGGTGCCTGGGTGGCTCAGTGGGTTAAAGCCTCTGCCTTCGGCTCGGGTCATGGTCCTAGGGTCCTGGGATTGAGCCCCGCATCGGGCTCTCTGCTCAGCAGGGAGCCTGCTTCCCTTCCTCTCTCTCTCTGCCTGCCTCTCTGCCTACTTGTGATCTCTGTCTGCCAAATAAATAAATAAAATCTTAAAAAAAAAAAAAAAACAAGAACAGAGTTTTCCTCAACTGTATTTTATCTCTGAATCTTTTAACTACTGTACAAACCTCAGGAGACATCAGATGAAATGGAGTCCTCTGTTGCTGTCCACTGCAAACATCTCTGCTCTGAGTTATTGGAAAGGGAGTTGTTTTTTGTTTGGTTATTTGGCTCTTTGTAATACATTTTATGTAACAACAAAAAAAAGCCTCTGCTTTGTGCCATGTGATAGAAATTTTAGTTCATAATTGGGTATAAAAATTATACATTTAGTTTTTAACAATTTATTTAATCCTTTGTGACATATCTTGACATGGGAAATGAAACACAGTCTCCATAAATTATTCTCCTTTCATCATGTTATAATGTTCAATGAGAGAGGGTGCTTATGGTGCACATCTTTTGGTAATAGATGGGGGGAGCTTTATCTGATTTTCAATGTCATATGACCACAAGAGTACCTACACAGATGTATGTCATCCCATCTAATCCTATCTCATCCCATCGTGTCCTCATCAATGTATTCAGGTTGCCCAGCAATATTCCTCATTGCTCTCTGGCCCCTGCAAGAATTTAGCTCTCTGTTTCATCAGTGACATACTTGATGTCATGAAAATTTCTGCAAGGCTAACAAAGGTCCCAGTTTCCTAAGTATGACCTTGCTGCATTTGCCCCAGGGCTCTTGGGGGTATTTTCCCAGTATGATGTGTATGAGGTCCCTCTTAGTCAGGTCTACTACTATCCATACACTTGTCACCTTGCCTTGGGCTCACTCTTTCCTGGCTTAGCAGAAATTTCTCTATCTTCAGTGGCTCCTCACAAATGACTTTGTGTTTTGTTTGTTTTATAATTTGTGGACTCCTTCCCACTCCCATACAAGTGTGTGAAATTTTGGGATACATGTTATTTTGCAACCTCAGAAGTTCTGTGTGTGAAATTTGAAACTTGCCCCCCTACACAAAAAAAGAGAGACCCAAGGAAGAGGCCCAGATTTGTAGGTGGCAGATATAATAAGCAATGGAGCTTACAAGGCTGGTAAGATGAGTAGATTGCCACACTAGCCTGCCAGAATCTTGAAATTCTATATAAAGGCCTTTACATGGTTCACTCACATTTATCTACATGGCCTCAACAACACATTACTCTCTCAAGGCTGCATCGTTGAAGCTGCTTCTAGTGTGGAAATAGTAGGTGGAATGTATATTCCAAGGACAGGGAGGGGACGAAGAGGCTCTGATTCCCCTGGTCCAGCTCAAGGGTCAACTGAAGGTCACTTTCTCTCCATGATCCCCACTTTCTCTCCACGACCCCTTCCAACAAAGTGAAAGCCAAGCTTTCATGGGATTCATTTTCCAAGCTTCAGTTTCCTTAGGATACAGGTGCTAAGATAGAGATGTGGAGAGTGCTCTCAGGAATAGTATCTATTAAGAATCAGAGGGGAACTGGATGGAGTAAAGGGGGAGTTCAACAGGATGCAGGTGCAACAGAGGCCACAGCTGATCTGATGGAAAGTTCAGAAGTAGGTGCATCTCTTAAGAGATGTCCCAAATTATAAAAGCTGAGCTTCATGTCTGCTTACCAACAAATCATTGGATAAGAGAGGACTTATCCTTGGACGAGCCTGCTCCTTTCAGTCACAGACAATTCCTAGAACCATGGATAAGCTACATTCCTAGCAGCTGAGGTAATAATAAGCATCTCAGTCCTAAAGAGAGATCTGATTCATCCATTACACTAGGGGTTCTCAAAGTCCACTGCATCAGAGTCACCTAGAGGTGATTGTTAAAACACAGATTGCAGATGCAACCCCAGAGTCCGGTTCATTAGAACTGGGTTGAGGTTAGACTGTCTGCATTTCAAACAAGTTTCTAAGTGTTGCTGTTGCTCTTTTGGGTCACTCTTTAAGAACCACTACACCGCACTATTCCAAGCTTACTCTATTTTCTATCAGCAGAGTAAAGAACACCTTGAAAGTCAGAAAGTCCAAAGAAGATAAACAAAATAAGGGTGAATGGAGGATGAGAATCTATTTTTCAAATACTATCCTGTCGCAGCTCACCAGGATGATGTGTCTTCTACTCATCACAGTTGACCCTTAAACAACATGGGTTTGAACTACACAGGTCCACTTATACACAGATTTTTTTTCCCCTACAAAAACCTTTATTGTTTCCTCTTGGCCCACATGGGGAGAGGGCTCCAAGATGGCTAAAAAAACTACACAGTGGCTGCAGGGAGAGGCTCAGGGAGAAGCCCTAGCACCAGGGGGATGTCCCATGGCCCTCAAAGTCTGCCGTGCTCCTAGTCACACATGAGGGTGAGCCTCTGGAAAAGATCTGCACCTAGCCAGCACAGCGGGGTCCAGCCTGCAGAGATGAGTCAGGTGGTCACATCCTCTGGCTGAGTTTCACCTCCTCGCCTCAAAAGCAGTTCTGCAGGAAGTGAGGAACTGAGTGCCTGTGTGGGTTGAACCCGAGGTCTGCAGCTCCAGAAGAGCCTGCTTCAGCTGTTCTTCAGGACCATGGGAGACCCCACGGCATCCAGGGTTCAGCCCCAAATACCTTGGGACAACTTCTGCATGTCTTTGAAGAATAAACAGCTGAATGCTGGTTTTACATCTTCAAAAGATGCTGAATACCCTTATGTTTCTCCCCAGCCAACTCAGGAAGAAATGGCCCACACCCTCCAGAGCCACATCATCACAGTCAAAATAAAAGTCCAAGGAGAGGTGAGTTTAAGAGGCACGTAGATGTGAGTTAGGCAAGCAGTTGATAGTGGCCTCCGCCTGAGTGGAATAATTCTGACAAATCTGGGAGCTCGTGGTTGATTGGCAATAAGGAGCTCAGCTCAGAAAACAGTGCTGGCTTCTCATTGAGGCAGAGAGTGGCAGAAAAGAAGCTTCTGAAGGTTGTGACTAGAAAAGAAGTTGGAGGGTGGCCAGAGCCTGGAAGAAAGGACATCCCTGGGTCTATTCTGTCTAAACATGGTTAAAACAAGACAAACTCACAGGACTGTCAGAAGCACTGCCTATAAATTTTTTTACAGTATTCTAAACGTATTTTTTCTTCCTTCTGATTTTTTTTTTAAGATTTTATTTATTTATTTGACAGAGAGAGATCACAAGCAGGCAGAGGGGCAGGCAGAGAGAGAGGAGGAAGCAGGCTCCCTACTGAGCAGAGAGCCCGATGCGGGGCTCGATCCCAGGATCCTGAGATCATGACCTGAGCCGAAGGCAGCAGCTTAACCCACTGAGCCACCCAGGTGCCCCCCTTCTGATCTTTTTAACATGTTCTTTTCTCTAGCTTACTTTATTATAAGAATGCAGTGTGAGATTTAAAAAATATATAAAATATGTGTTAATCAACCTTTATGTTAGGGGTAAATCTTCCAGTCAATAGGTTATTAGTAGTTAAGTTTTGGGTGAATCCAAAGTTATACTCAGATTTATGACTGCACCAGGATCAGCACCTTTAACCCCTGTGTTGTTCAAGAGATGACTTTACTGTGGAGTTCTTTATATTTAGTTACTTTTTTCTTCTCTTAAGTAAATGTTCTTTGTTACATGATTATTTGCAGCAATCAACTTGTCTTCACCCTGGCAGCAATAACTCAACATTACCCCATTCTAATCCACTCATTCATTTAGAAATTACTTACTCTGCCCATATGTTTATGTTATGTCTGAATTCACTGGTATGAAAAGTTTTGTGCAATTTAACTATTAAGTGAGTTATGGCTGTACATACAGCTAGGAAAAAGCATAAGCACAAACCCTGTGTGGGGACAAGGTGACTGCAAGTATGGCAATAAATGACAGAATGAACCCTAAACAGGAAGATAATGAGGTTTGTAAACAAATACAACACCATAGCACATAACATGGAGTGGAGTATAGGGTCCTGGACATATGTTTCTCATGCCACCCAGAACTGGTTTTGTTATGATCTCACTGAGAGTAGCAAGTGGACTTCATGGAGGCCTTGTCTTCATTTTCTGTACTAAAAATACTCAATTCAGTAAAACACATTTAGTACCTGAGGATCATGCCCAGATAAGGCAAGGGCTGTAAAAAGTCCTAGTTCCTTCCTTCTCACCCCAATTTCCTGCACACACTTCTGCATGAAATTGATGTTTGTTTATGACGTTTCATCTTGCTTTAGCCTTTCATGACTGTCCCTTGTCATTCTTTTTAATATTGTTTTGATGCATAAAGTGGTAGCAAATGGTAGCAAACTCATAAGTTTTCCTTTTTATTTCCCTCTATGAATGTTCAAATCCTCCAACTCTTTACATATAACCATATCCTCTAGGGGTATATACATTTTCCTAGGCATTATGTGTAATGAATGATGTATAAAATTTGGAAATGACTTATCCCTAATTAAGGAAGATGTTTAAAAAGCAGAAAACAACATCTATAAAAGATATTAGAAAAACTGGGACTATTTAGAATGGAAAATACAGTTTAGGGATAAATTTAACAGTCTTCTTCAAAGATATAAATGGCATCTAATTGAGGGAAGGAGGAAATCAAGCATAAACCCTCAATTTCTGAAAAGAAATAAGGATAGTATAAACTAGATAGAAAGGTTTTTTTTACCTAGGAGACAATTCAACATTAACTGAGCACGTGAAAAAATTGTATTATTTGTTTTCCGGGGGGGTGGGGCTTAACAAAACAATATCATATTTCAAAACAGGATTAGGTATGGTCCTGTCAGGATATGGGTTAGTAGAATAGATGACCTCCTAAGTTCCTCTCTTATCCTAAGATTTTTATCTTTTATGATAGCAGTCAGAGACATGGTGCAGAGCAAAATTGATTTCTGACAAAGGACATAGCTCCAAAGAACCATTTTTCATGGCTTTGTATATAATTTTTATTGATGCCATCATCTTCAAAGAATGAAGAGATGGCTCATGTAATGAAAATCTTTAGGCTGCTCCAGCTGTTTGCTTGGAAGGATTTACATTTCTCTGATATCTTAAAGTTCTTAACTCATTGTGACTGAGTCTAATACTTACATGCATCCTGGTTAACAATAAGTGTATGAGACTACAACAATGTACATTTGGAGCATAGCTCTACCCAAAAATATTTGAGAATACTATCTTTATGACATAGAATTTTGTTTTCCTCATATTGGTTTATTTTCATTCATAGGGGTTTATAAGGGTCAGATTTATCAGGTAGAGAAAAACAACCTGAGAAGCCTGGACTCAGTCTAGGAAAAATTCATAGGATGTCATGTGTATACTTTTGCCATTCTAAAATACAGTCACCAATACATGGGTACTAGAACAAAGGATAAAAAGTTGAAAAAGTGAGAGAGACACCGGGGGTATACTTTCTCTCAGCCTAGAAATTCCCTTGAATCCTTTTTATGTAACAAATTTCCATTGTACCATTATTCCCCAGCTAAAATACCACCTTGTCTGGGAAGCCCAAAACCACTTCTACAGTCTTATGGTAGAACTGGTCAGATACCCCTCAATTTAAATCCTAATTTCAACAAGCACTATGTATAAAAACTTGGACATTTTACTTAACATCTCTTAATCTCAAAATAAAATGGGCTTATACATGTCTATGAAAAAATTTAGGACCGTGTCAGACACAGAACAGGTATTCGTCAAACAACAGATCCCTCCCTCAAACTGTTATAATGGGTCATTTTTATATTTATGATAGCAATTATTTCATTCTCTTCATCAAAATCGCTATTGCTTATGTGTCTGTATGTTACCCCATTAAGTATAATTTCTTTAAGACCAGGTACTGTGCCTTAGTTATATTTACAAATTCTTGATGGTTAATGCAGACTAGCATACAATGAATGCCAAGAATGTAGAGTATTCAACATATTTTTTAAATCTCTAAAGTTCAAAAAACACTGAATGTCAAATACCTGAAAAGATACTAGAAATTGTTTTTGATAGTATAAAATGCTCATCATGATCTTAACCTCTGGCATAAATGAAAATTCTAAGTAAACAAGAAAATTATTTAAAAAACTGAAGACAGTCTGTTATTTTATAAAATTTACTGTTATTCCATACACTGAGATGATTCCTGGGAATTTATGTCTCAAGGAAAAAAGTGCAATGGACTGAATGTTTGTGTCTCCCCAAAATTCATGTGTTGAAACCCTAATCCCAATGTGATGATGTTTGGGCATTTGGGAGGTAATTAGTTCATGAAAGTGGAGCTCTCAAGAATGAGATTAGGCCCCTTATAATAAGAGGTCACAGGGCTCCCTTGCCCCTTCTAAAGTGTGGGACACAGGAAGAGGGTATTCACCAAAAGCCTGACCATGCGACTACAAGGTCTCCTCCTCATCATCATCTAGCTGGTGAGGACTGTGAGAAATAAGTGTTTTTTGTTTAAGCTACCCAATCTGTGGTATTTTTTATAGTGGCCTCAACTGCCTAAAACAAAAAAAAAAAAAGACCAGAATGTTAGGATTATGTAGATAGAAAAAAAAATTCTGTCTGCTTATTATAATACCTTACATAAATAAGGTATGTATGATCAGAATTCTAAAATTAGGTCAATGTAAAAAGAAAAAAAATAACACAAAGATTACCTTTACTAATTTGGTAAATTTTCTTCCAGTATTTTCTATATACCCTACATATTTCTGATTATATTGTATAAATGATATTTGTCATTTTAGTTTATTTTCCATAATATATGGTAAGGAATGTCAACATTATTTCATTTTTAAAACATCATTTCATTTGTTCTCAAAGATGCCTTCATGCATATATAGTTATACACTCATTCTTTTATTTGTTTCTTAATTTCTAAATTTACCTTTCATAAATATTCAAAGAAATTTTAAAACAAGTCCAGTTACCATATTGAAGTTTAAAAAAATAGAGCCAAGTTTAAATGATACCATCAAAACAACTTTAAACATTATTGAAATTACCTTCCTTAATAAATTATCAAGAATTATTTTATCTACACACAATAGTTTACCAATTGTTTTACAATAAATTTATTGTTATTTTACAAAGTCTAAAACTAGAACAAAAAAGTCAAATATTTATAAATTATATTTCCTTATTTTGCCCCAAACTATTACTCCTTATTAGGGAAAGGATGGGGGAATCAGCATGGTGATCAAGGAAATATGGAAACATGTATCACTATTATAAGTCTTTTACTTTAAAAACTCCGTGATATGTACCATAACTGATAGGAACAAAGAATGAAGAATTATCCAATACTTAGTATGCTCAAACACCCTCCAAATTTTCTTAGGTAACCAAGTTAAAAATGTATCCTGCTGCTTAGATTTCAAAGCTCTCAGATGTAGCCCCAGCCATCCTCTCCAACCTTGTTCTCTATATCCGCCCTGCACTAAACCTTCACTCCAAGAAAAACAGATTATTTGGCATTTCCTGACATGCTCCAGGCCTTTCCACTCTGCATCTCTGCACATTGAAACCTTACTCTTCCCAACCTTCAGGGTCCAGATCAGACATCTTTTTCTGCCTGAGACCCTTTCTAATAGCTCTCACTTGGTTATGGTTGGTTTCCTTTTACTTTCATGGTGCTTTTCTTCTCTACTGTGGCACTTACCTTGTTTCATAGAGCCTTTCAGTATAATTGAATAAAAGTTTACCATCTCTGATTGGATTGCAAAATCCTTAAGGATAAAGACTTTGTTCAATTTAATATTTCTTTTTTCATCTTCCCGTTAGTTCTCAGTCAACATTTAAAACATAATGTTTTATTTTTCACCATGACCAAGTGGGATTTATTCCAGGACTGCAAGGTTGGTTCAACATCCGCAAATCAATCAACGTGACACAATACATTAATGAAAGAACAAGAACCATATGATACTCTCAACGGATGCTGAAAAAGCATTTGACAAAGTACAGTATCCTTTCCTGATCAAAACTCTGCAAAATGTATGGATAGAGGGTACATACCTCAATATCATCAAAGCCATCTATGAAAAACCCACCACAAATATCATTCTCAATGGAGAGAAACTGAGAGCTTTTCCGCTAAAGTCAGGACCACAGCAGGGATGTCCATTATCACCACTGCTATTCAACATAGTACTAGAAGTCCTAGCCAAACCAATCAGACAACAAAAAGAAATTAAAGGCATCCAAATCAGCAAAGAAGAAGTCAAACTGTCACTCTTTGCAGATGATATGATACTATATGTGGAAAACCCAAAAGACTCCACTACAAATCTGCTGGAACTTGTACAGGAATTTAGTAAAGTATCAGGATATAAAATTAATGCAGAGAAATCAGTTGCATTTCTTTACACCAACAACAAGACAGAAGAAAGAGAAATTAAGGAGTCAATCCCATTTACAATTGCACCCAAAACCATAAGATACCTAGGAATAAACCTAATCAAAGAAGCAAAGAATCTATATTCAAAAAACTATAAAGTACTCATGAAAGAAATTGAGGAAGACACAAAGAAATGGAAAAATGTTCCATGCTCCTGGATTGGAAGAACAAATATTGTGAAAATGTCTATGCTACCTAAAGCAATCTACACATTGAATGCAATTCCTATCAAAATTCCATCCATTTTTTTCAAAGAAATGGAACAAATAATCCTAAAATTTATATGGAACCAGAAAAGACCTCGAGTAGCCAGACGAATATTGAAAAAGAAAGGCAAAGTTGGTGGCATTCCAATACCAGACTTCAAGATCTATTACAAAGCTGTCATCATCAAGACAGTATGGTACTGCCACAAGAACAGACACATCGATCAATGGAACAGAATAGCGAGCCCAGAAATAGACCCTCAACTCTATGGTCAACTAATCTTCGACAAAGCAGGAAAGAATGTCCAATGGAAGGAAAACAGTCTCTTTGACAAAGGGTGTTGGGAAAATTGGACAGCCACATGCAGAAAAATGAAATTGGACCATTTCCTTACACCACACACGAAAATAGACTCAAAATGGATGAAGGACCTCAATGTGAGAAAGGAAGCCATCAAAATCCTTGAGGAGAACACAGGCAGCAACCTCTTCGACCTCAGCCACAGCAACTTCTTCCTAGAAACATCGCCAAAGGCAAGGGAAGCAAGGGCAAAAATGAACTATTGGGACTTCATCAAGATCAAAAGCTTTTGCACAGGAAAGGAAACAGTTAACAAAACCAAAAGACATCTGACAGAATGGGAGAAGATATTTGCAAATGACATATCAGATAAAGGGCTAGTATCCAAAATCTATAATGAGCTTATCAAACTCGACACCCAAAGAACAAATAATCCAATCAAGAAATGGGCAGAGGTGGGGCGCCTGGGTGGCTCAGTGGGTTAAAGCCTCTGCCTTCGGCTTAGGTCTGATCTCGGGGCCCTGGGATCGAGCCCCGCATCAGGCTCTCTGCTCGCAGGATCCTGCTTCCCCCTCTCTCTCTCCCTGCCTTCCTCTCTGCCCACTTCTGGTCTCTGTCTGTCAAATAAATAAATAAAATCTTTAAAAAAAAAAAAGAAAGAAAGAAATGAGCAGATGACATGAACAGACATTTCTGCAAAGAAGACATCCAAATGGCCAACAGACACATGAAAAAGTGCTCCACATCACTCGGCATCAGTGAAATACAAATCAAAACCACAGTGAGATACCACCTCACACCAGTCAGAATGGCTAAAATGAACAAGTCAGGAAATGACAGATGCTGGCGAGGATGCGGAGAAAGGGGAACCCTCCTACACTGTTTGTGGGAATGCAAGTTGGTGCAACCACTCTGGAAAACAGCATGGAGGTTCCTCAAAAAGTTGAAAATAGAGCTACCCTATGACCCAGCAATTGCACTACTGGGTATATATCCTAAAGATACAAACATAGTGATCCAAAGGGGCACGTGCACCTAAATGTTTATAGCAACAATGTCCACAATAGCCAAACTATGGAAAGATCCTAGATGTCCCTCAAGAGACAAATGGATAAAGAAAAAGTTATATATATACATATATATATGTATGTATATATATATATATACTTATATATATTTATATTTATATATATATGTATATATATATATATATATATGAATACTATGCAGCCATCAAAAGAAATGAAATCTTGCCATTTGCGGCGACGTGGATGGAACTAGAGGGTATTATGCTTGGCAAAATAAGTCAATCGGAGAAAGACAACTATTATATGATCTCCCTGATATGAGGAAGTGGAGGTGCAACGTAAGGGGTTTGGAGGGGTAGGAAAAGAATAAATGAAACAAGATGGGATCAGAAGGGAGACAAACCATAAGAGACTCTTAATCTCACAAAACAAACTGAGGGTTGCTGGGGGGAGGGAGGTAGGGAGAGGGTGGTGGGGTTATGGACGTTGGGGAGGGTATGTGCTATGGTGAGTGCTGTGAAATGTGTTAATCTAGTGATTCACAGACCTGTACCTCTGGGGCTAATAATACATTATATGTTAATAATAAAAAATATATATATTTTTAAATCTATCATGTTAGATGTTACAAGCCTTGCGCTGGGCCCTGAAGATGGAATATTAAGTGAGCAGAAGGTGATCCCTGCCCTAACAAAGTTTATGCCAGTCAGTGGAGGATAAAGAAAAGTAAATAGGAAATCAGAATAATGTGGAAGTACCTAGGTGCTAAAGCAGGATGTGGCAAAAGTACCAGTTTAGATTGGGGAATATGAGATGTATTGTTCCAGAGAGAAGGAACAGAGTTAAGAAAGAACCTGGAGATGAAGGTGCCTGTGGTTTCAAAGAGCTGAAAAAAAGTACCACATGGCTACAGTGTAAAACAGAGGTTACAAAGATGGACATATTACAAAGTCATGTCATCAAGGCCCTCGTAAGCAAAGCTAAGGAGTTCAGACTTTATTCTGAGATCACTAGAAGTTGTTAAGCAAAAACAGGACTCGATCAGATTTGACAGTAATACAGAAAAATCCATATACATTAGCTTATTTTCTAATAAGAGTGTATTTGTTTATTGTATATTCTGCCTCAGTTCTAAAAGGATTTGATGTAGCTAAAATATTTGCAGTGTAGTGTATACAAATCAACATATTTCCACTTTCAAAGACAATTTTCAAAATACAAGAAAGTAAGACATGTTGATACCGAAATCAAGAATGCATACAACATGGCCACATTTCATGTCAAAAAACAAAACAAAAAACACTAGACAAGTGGGTGTATAACAATACTGCATGATGATCTTTAAGCTCATTGGAGTTGTTCTTTTTTCTTAAGAAGAAGGTACACTCTTTAACACTTTCTGTCAGGTTCTTCTATGACACCAGAATACTCATTAAAACCTTTTAAGCAATAGACATAAAGGGAGATACATTATACATAAAAATAGATAAAATGTTTTACCTTCCAGAATTCCCCTTGAGGAGAAGATTCATTTGTAAAAATACTTTAACAATCATTGAGCCACTCCAAAAGCCTAATCAATTAATGAAAAATAATTGCTAAGTGATGCATCATAGAATGTAAGGAAAAGCACTTGGTTGCCCTAAGAAGACAGAGGATAAGAAGACAAGGCAAGAAAATTATGAGAGATGAAGTAGTGGCAAAAGCAGGTGATACAGGACATGATTTCGTACCATAACTTGTCTTCAGAAAAATAATTAACTTCACAAACTCTTGGTGTGAGGAGGTTTTTGTCATTGTTGTCGTCATCTTCTTCTTCTTCTCCTTCTCCTTCTTTTGTAACTGAGAAGAAGTTGAGTTTTATGCTCAAAATGGATGAGGCAAAACAGATATAATAAATACGGGCATATAAACATGAAAGACAAGAAGACTTTAGTTGACACTAAATTACATACAGTATTTTCCAATAGGTCAAAATGTCAAGGCATTCAAAATAAAATCTTCTGGTTGCTAGTAATTTTAAGGTAAGTAACACTTCTAAAATTTAAAAAAAAAAAAAATAGTTCTTGTGTGTTCAGATTTTGAAATACACTTCCTGGAAAATTCCCAGAGATACGAATCAGAACAGAAGTACCTCCCACAGTGAGCCTCTAAGTAACAGTTTTGAGGTAAATGAAACTACTAAAAGTAGTTCTTCTTTCTACTTGCTGCAGTGGTGTCCAGAACTTAACAAACTTTGAAGAAGCTCCACGGTTATGTACTGATAATTTCTACATCAAACTATTTTCAAGCTATCAAGATTCATAAATTTCAGGAGCATATGCTATATCAAGCCCATAGAAAACCAAAATATCTATGACAAAACATGCCAAGAAGGGTAATGTGGCCTACTAACAGAAAGAGATAAACAGGACCAAAAAAAAAAAAACAAAAAAACAAAAAAAAAACTTACCTTTCATTCAGTTTCCTGATTAAATGGCATTTCCAGTCTAAATGATAGAAGGGGGAAAGTCCTGTTTAGTCAGAAAATTCAATACAGTGGTGCCTGGGTGGCTCAGTTGCTTGGGCATCTGTCTTTGGCTCATGTCCTGATCCCAAGGTTCTGGGATCAAGCCCGGGCTCCCTACTCAGTGGAGAGCCTGCTTCTCCTGCCCCTCCCTGCTTATGCTCTCTCTAGCTATCTCTGTTGCTATCTCTGTCTCTCTGTCTCCCTCTTATAAATAAATAAATAAATAAATAAATAAATAAATATCTTTTTAAAAAAAGGTCCATTACTTACTTTTAAAAAATTCAATACAGGAGAGGAGTCAAGATGGCGGAGAAGTAGCAGGCTGAGACTACTTCAGGTAGCGGGAGATCAGCTAGATAGCTTATCTAAAGATTGCAAACACCTACAAATCCAACGGGAGATCGAAGAGAAGAAGAACAGCAACTCTAGAAACAGAAAATCAACCACTTTCTGAAAGGTAGGACTGGCGGAGAAGTGAATCCAAAGCGACGGGAAGATAGACCGCGGGGGGAGGGGCCGGCTCCCGGCAAGCGGCGGAGCAACGGAGCACAAAATCGGGACTTTTAAAATTTAAGTCTGTTCCGCTGAGGGACATCGCTCCAGAGGCTTAACCGGGGTGAAGCCCACGCAGGGTCAGCGTGGCCTCAGGTCCCGCAGGGTCACAGAAGGATCGGGGGTGTCTGAGTGTCGCAGAGCTTACAGGTATTAGAACAGGGAAGCCGGCTACAGAGACAGAGCCGAGGAGTGACTCTAAGCTCGGGGTTACCTTGAACCGGTCGCAGGCTCGGTCAGCTCGGAGCGCGGCCGGAGGCAGGGTGACGGGAGTAAATCGGCGCTGTTCTCTGAGGGCGCACTGAGGAGTGGGGCCCCGGGCTCTCGGCTCCTCCGGGCCGGAGACCGGGAGGCCGCCATCTTCATTCCCGCCCTCCGGAACTCTACGGAAAGCGCTCAGGGAACAAAAGCTCCCGAAAGCAAACCCGAGCGGATTACTCAGCCCGGCCCCGGGTAAGGGCGGTGCAACTCCGCCTGGGGCAAAGACACTTGAGAATCACTACAACAGGCCCCTCCCCCAGAAGATCAACAAGAAGCCCAGCCAGGACCAAGTTCACCTACCAAGGAGTTCAGTTTCAATACCAAGGAGAGCAGCGGAATTCCAAAGGAGGAGAAAGCAAAGCACGGAACTCATGGCTTTCTCCCAATGATTCTTTAGCCTTGCAGTTAATTTAATTTTTTTTCTTTTTCTTTTTTTTTTCAATTTATTTTTCTTCTTCTGCTAAATTTTTTTAACTTTTACCCTTTTCTTTTTTAACGTTTTTTAACTAGTTTATCTAATATATATATATATATTTTTTTTTTTTTTCTTTTTTTTTTCTTTTTTTTTTTTTTTTTTTCCTTCTTTCTGAACCTCTTTTTATCCCCTTTCTCCCCCTCACGATTTGGGATCTCTTCTGATTTGGCTAAAGCATATTTTCCTGGGGTTGTTGCCACCCTTTTAGTATTTTACTTGCTCCTTCATCTGCTCTTATCTGGACAAAATGACAAGGTGGAAAAATTCACCACAAAAAAAAGAACAAGAGGCAGTACCAAAGGCTAGGGACCTAATCAATACAGACATTGGTAATATGTCAGATCTAGAGTTTAGAATGACGATTCTCAAGGTTCTAGCCGGGCTTGAAAAAGGAATGGAAGATATTAGAGAAACCCTCTCGGGAGATATAAAAGCCCTTTCTGGAGAAATAAAAGAACTAAAATCTAACCAAGTTGAAATCAAAAAAGCTATTAATGAGGTGCAATCAAAAATGGAGGCTCTCACTGCTAGGATAAATGAGGCAGAAGAAAGAATTAGCGATATAGAAGACCAAATGACAGAGAATAAAGAAGCTGAGCAAAAGAGGGACAAACAGCTACTGGACCACGAGGGGAGAATTCGAGAGATAAGTGACACCATAAGACGAAACAACATTAGAATAATTGGGATTCCAGAAGAAGAGGAAACAGAGAGGGGAGCAGAAGGTATATTGGAGAGAATTATTGGAGAGAATTTCCCCAATATGGCAAAGGGAACAAGCATCAAAATCCAGGAGATTCAGAGAACCCCCCTCAAAATCAATAAGAATAGGTCCACACCCCGTCACCTAATAGTAAAATTTACAAGTCTTAGTGACAAAGAGAAGATCCTGAAAGCAGCCCGGGAAAAGAAGTCTGTAACATACAATGGTAAAAATATTAGATTGGCAGCAGACTTATCCACAGAGACCTGGCAGGCCAGAAAGAGCTGGCATGATATATTCAGAGTACTAAACGAGAAAAACATGCAGCCAAGAATACTATATCCAGCTAGGCTATCATTGAAAATAGAAGGAGAGATTAAAAGCTTCCAGGACAAACAAAAACTGAAAGAATTTGCAAATACCAAACCAGCTCTACAGGAAATATTGAAAGGGGTCCTCTAAGCAAAGAGAGACCCTAAAAGTAGTAGATCAGAAAGGAACAGACACAATATACAATAACAGTCACCTTACAGGCAATACAATGGCACTAAATTCATATCTCTCAATACTTACCCTGAATGTTAATGGGCTAAATGCCCCAATCAAAAGACACAGGGTATCAGAATGGATAAAAAAACAAAACCCATCTATATGTTGCCTACAAGAAACTCATCGTAAACCTGAAGACACCTCCAGATTTAAAGTGAGGGGGTGGAAAAGAATTTACCATGCTAATGGACATCAGAAAAAAGCAGGAGTGGCAATCCTTATATCAGATCAATTAGATTTTAAGCCAAAGACTATAATAAGAGATGAGGAAGGACCCTATATCATACTCAAAGGAACTGTCCAACAAGAAGATCTAACAATTTTAAATATCTATGCCCCTAACATGGGAGCAGCCAACTATATAAACCAATTAATAACAAAATTAAAGAAACACATCGACAATAATACAATAATCGTAGGGGACTTTAACACTCCCCTTACTGAAATGGACAGATCATCCAAGCAAAAGATCAACAAGGAAATCAAGGCCTTAAATGACACACTGGACCAGATGGACATCACAGATATATTCAGAACATTTCATCCCAAAGCAACAGAATACACATTCTTCTCTAGTGCACATGGAACATTCTCCAGAATAGATCATATTCTCGGTCCTAAATCAGGTCTCAACCGTTATCAAAAGATTGGAATCATTCCCTGCATATTTTCAGACCACAATGCTCTAAAGCTAGAACTCAATCACAAGAGGAAATTTGGAAAGAACCCAATTACATGGAGACTAAACAGCATCCTTCTAAAGAATGAATGGGTCAACCAGGAAATTAAAGAAGAGTTGAAAAAATTCATGGAAACAAATGATAATGAAAACACAACGGTTCAAAATCTGTGGGACACAACAAAGGCAGTCCTGAGAGGAAAATATATAGCGGTACAAGCCTTTCTCAAGAAACAAGAAAGGTCTCAGGTACACAACCTAACCCTACACCTAAAAGAGCTAGAGAAAGAACAAGAAAGAAACCCTAAACCCAGCAGGAGAAGAGAAATCATAAAGATCAGAGCAGAAATCAATGAAATAGAAACCAAAAAAACAATAGAACAAATCAACGAAACTAGGAGCTGGTTCTTTGAAAGAATTAATAAGATCGATAAACCCCTGGCCAGACTTATCAAAAAGAAAAGAGAAAGGACCCAAATAAATAAAATCATGAATGAAAGAGGAGAGATCACAACGAACACCAAAGAAATACAGACAATTATAAGAACATACTATGAGCAACTCTACGCCAACAAATTTGACAATCTGGAAGAAATGGATACATTCCTAGAGACATATAAACTACCACAACTGAACCAGGAAGAAATAGAAAGCCTGAACAGACCCATAACCAGTAAGGAGATTGAAACAGTCATCAAAAATCTCCAAACAAACAAAAGCCCAGGGCCAGATGGCTTCCCGGGGGAATTCTACCAAACATTTAAAGAAGAACTAATTCCTATTCTCCTGAAACTGTTCCAAAAAATAGAAATGGAAGGAAAACTTCCAAACTCATTTTATGAGGCCAGCATCACCTTGATCCCAAAACCAGACAAGGATCCCATCAAAAAAGAGAACTACAGACCAATATCCTTGATGAACACAGATGCAAAAATTCTCGCCAAAATACTAGCCAATAGGATTCAACAGTACATTAAAAGGATTATTCACCACGACCAAGTGGGATTTATTCCAGGGCTGCAAGGTTGGTTCAACATCCGCAAATCAATCAATGTGATACAACACATTAATAAAAGAAAGAACAAGAACCATATATGATACTCTCCATAGATGCTGAAAAAGCATTTGACAAAGTACAGCATCCCTTCCTGATCAAAACTCTTCAAAGTGTAGGGATAGAGGGCACATACCTCAATATTATCAAAGCCATCTATGAAAAACCCACCGCAAATATCATTCTCAATGGAGAAAAACTGAAAGCTTTTCCGCTAAGGTCAGGAACACGGCAGGGATGTCCATTATCACCACTGGTATTCAACATAGTACTAGAAGTCCTAGCCTCAGCAATCAGACAACAAAAGGAAATTAAAGGCATCCAAATTGGCAAAGAAGAAGTCAAACTATCACTCTTTGCAGATGATATGATACTACATGTGGAAAACCCAAAAGACTCCACTCCAAAACTGCTAGAACTTGTACAGGAATTCAGTAAAGTGTCAGGATATAAAATCAATGCACAGAAATCAGTTGCATTTCTCTACACCAACAACAAGACAGAAGAAAGAGAAATTAAGGAGTCAATCCCATTTACAATTGCACCCAAAACTATAAGATACCTAGGAATAAATCTAACCAAAGAGACTAAGAATCTATACACAGAAAACTATAAAGTACTCATGAAAGAAATTGAGGAAGACACAAAGAAATGGAAAAATGTTCCATGCTCCTGGATTGGAAGAATAAATATTGTGAAAATGTCTATGCTACCTAAAGCAATCTACACATTTAATGCAATTCCTATCAAAGTACCATCCATATTTTTCAAAGAAATGGAACAAATAATCCTAAAATTTATATGGAACCAGAAAAGACCTCGAATAGCCAGAGGAATATTGAAAAAGAAAGCCAAAGTTGGTGGCATCACAATTCCGGACTTCAAGCTCTATTACAAAGCTGTCATCATCAAGACAGCATGGTACTGGCACAAAAACAGACACATAGATCAATGGAACAGAATAGAGAGCCCAGAAATAGACCCTCACTCTATGGTCAACTAATCTTCGACAAAGCAGGAAGGACTGTCCAATGGAAAAAAGACAGCCTCTTCAACAAATGGTGTTGGGAAAATTGGACAGCCACATGCAGAAAAATGAAATTGGATCATTTCCTTACACCACACACGAAAATAGACTCAAAATGGATGAAGGATCTCAATGTGAGAAAGGAATCCATCAAAATCCTTGAGGAGAACACAGGCAGCAACCTCTTCGACCTCAGCCGCAGCAACATCTTCCTAGGAACATCGCCAAAGGCAAGGGAAGCAATGGCAAAAATGAACTATTGGGATTTCATCAAGATCAAAAGCTTTTGCACAGCAAAGGAAACAGTTAACAAAACCAAAAGACAACTGACAGAATGGGAGAAGATATTTGCAAATGACATATCGGATAAAGGGTAGTGTCCAAAATCTATAAAGAACTTAGCAAACTCAACACCCAAAGAACAAATAATCCAATCAAGAAATGGGCAGAAGACATGAACAGACATTTCTGCAAAGAAGACATCCAGATGGCCAACAGACACATGAAAAAGTGCTCCACATCACTCGGCATCAGGGAAATACAAATCAAAACCACAATGAGATACCACCTCACACCAGTCAGAATGGCTAAAATTAACAAGTCAGGAAATGACAGATGCTGGCGAGGATGCGGAGAAAGGGGAACCCTCCTACACTGTTGGTGGGAATGCAAGCTGGTGCAACCACTCTGGAAAACAGCATGGAGGTTCCTCAAAATGTTGAAAATAGAACTACCCTATGACCCAGCAATTTCACTGCTGGGTATTTACCCTAAAGATACAAACGTAGTGATCCGAAGGGGCACGTGCACCCGAATGTTTATAGCAGCAATGTCTACAATAGCCAAACTATGGAAAGAACCTAGATGTCCATCAACAGACGAATGGATAAAGAAGGTGTGGTATATATACACAATGGAATACTATGCAGCCATCAAAAGAAATGAAATCTTGCCTTTTGCGACGACATGGATGGAACTAGAGGGTATCATGCTTAGCGAAATAAGTCAATCGGAGAAAGACAACTATCATATGATCTCCCTGATATGAGGGAGAGGAGATGCAACATGGGGGGTTAAGGGGGTAGGAGAAGAGTAAATGAAACAAGATGGGATTGGGAGGGAGACAAACCATAAGTGACTCTTAATCTCACAAAACAAACTGAGGGTTAATGGGGGGGTGTGGGGGGGTGGGATTATGGACATTGGGGAGGGTATGTGCTATGGTGAGTGCTGTGAAGTGTGTAAACCTGGCGATTCACAGACCTGTACCACTGGGGATAAAAAGATATTATATGTTTATGAAAAATAAAATTAAAAAATAAATAAATAAATAAATAAAATTCAATACAGAAATAGCACATTCAAATACCATAATTAACAGTATACCATTTAAAAGAGAGAAGCAGTTGAAGTTGCAGATGAAATTTTATCTGAACCTTGGAAGGATCATTTCTCTCAATCTTCATCTGTACAAGTCCATCTGAGATAGACATAAAATGTGTATTTATGAAGTTAAGTCTCATAGCACAAAGATGAATTGAGAAACATTAAGTCTGGGAAATTAGAAGACTATTAAAATAGATAAAACTGTTCTGCCTCTAGCGAAGATGGAGTCAGAGGTACCAAATTTACCTTCCCACCTAAAACAACTCAAAAACTGGATGAAATATATGAAACTAAACATAGAAGAGGAAATTACTTGAAGCCAGGAAGCAACTATCCTAATCAGAGAGAAAATTTCTGTTGTTCACTATGAGGCTGAAACAGTGACTGTTCCATCTAGCCAGACTGGAGAAACTCCTACTTCAAGGAACATTGGATAGAGTTCTCAGAAGGACCCTGCCTTAGTTGGAGGAATAATTAGTCCATGATTAAATACAGCTCTGGTACTGCCTAACAAATACTAATAGCAAGACCCAAAAGGATCACACCATTTTCAAGTAACTGTGTCTCATAACAAAGCTCAAAAATATTTAAGGGAACACAAAAATATCTAGCACAACACAACAAAATAAAATGACTAGCATTTAATAAAAAAAAAATAGCAGTTACACAGGAAAACAGAAAAATAGAACACATGATGACAAGGAAAAACAATTAAAACTGAACCAGACCACAAAGGGATACCCCTTCAAACCTGTCATAATAGCTAGAATCAAACAGCAGATGACAAGTGTTGGCAAAGATTTGAAGATACTGGAACCCTCAAAAGCTGCTGGAGAAAATGTGAAATGGTGCAGCCACTTTGGAAAACAGTTTGACAGTTCTCAAATGATTGAACATAAAGTTACCATAGGACCCAGCAGTTTTACTCCTGAATATATACCTAAGAGAAATCAAAGTGAATATCCATGCAAAACTTTGAACGTTAATGATCATAGCAGCTCTTATTCAGAATAGCCAAAAAGTGGAAACAAACGAATGCTCATCAATTGATGGATGGACAAACAAAATGTGATAGATCCATAAAATGGAAAATTATTCAGCTATTAAAAAGTATTGAAATAGCGATACATGTCACAACATGGATGAACCCTGAAAACATGCTAAGTGAAAGAATCTAGTTACAAAAGACTATGTATTGTATGATTTCGTTAACATGAAAATCCAGTAGGGAAATCTATAAAGAAAGAAAGTAGACTAGTGATTCCTTGAGGTTGAGAGGAGGATAGGAGGATAAGGAATGATAGTTAATCAGTCTGGGGTTTCTTTTTAAGGTGATTAAAAATGTTCTGAAATTAACATGGTGATGCTTCTACATATCTGAATATATTAAAACCATACAATTATGCAATCAAATACATAACTGTATGGTGTGTGAATTGTATCTTAATAAAGCTCTTTCTTAAAAACCAACCCAGAATGGGCATAAACATTACTAGCAAACAAGTGCATTAAAACAGTCATTTTTTTTTAAGATTTTTATTTATTTATTTGACAGAGAGAGATCACAAGCAGGCAGAGAGGCAGGCAGAGAGAGAGGAAGGGAAGCAGGCTCCCTGCTGAGCAGAGAGCCCGATGCGGGGCCCGATCCCAGGACCCCGGGATCATGACCTGAGCCAAAGGCAGAGGCTTAACCCACTGAGCCACCCAGGTGCCCCTAAAAAATGAAATCTTGATATTGCAATAACATGGATAGAACTAGAGGGTATTATGCTAAGTGAAATAAGTCAATCAGAGAAAGACAATTATATGATCTCACTGATATGTGGAATCTAAAAAACAAAACAGAATCATAGGGAAATGGAAGGAAGAATAAAAATTTTTTGTTGTTGTTTTTTATAGCTAAGTTCTTCATGTATTTTGTGGGTTTTTTCAATTATGTTATGTTAGTCACCATACAGTACATCATTAGTTTTTGATATAGAGTTCCATGATTCATTGTTTGTATATAACACCCAATGCTCCATGCAATACTTACCCTCTTTAATATCCATCACCAGGCTCACCATCTCCCTACTCCCCTTCCTTCTAAAACCTTCAGTTTGTTTCCCAGAGTCCATAGTCTCTTGGTTCATCTCACACTCCGATTTCCCATCCCAGATTTTTCCCTTTCTTCTCTTAATGTCCTCCATGAAATTCCTTATATTCCACAAATAAGTGAAACCATATGATAATTGACTTTTTCTGCTTAACTTATTTTACTTAGCATAATTTCCTCCAGTCCCATCCATGTTGATGAAAAAGTTAGGTATTCATCCTTTCTGATAGCTGAGTAATATTCCATTGTATATATGGACCCATCTTTATCCATTTGTCAGTTGAAGGGCATCTCAGCTCTTTCCACAGTTTGGCTATTGTGGACATTGCTGCTATGAACATTGGGATGCATATGGCCTTTCTTTTAACTATATCTGTATCTTTAGGGTAAATACCCAGTAGTGCAATTTCTGGGTCATAGGGTAGCTATATTTTTCATTTTTTTAGGAACCTCCACGCTGTTTTCCAAAGGGACTGTACCAACTTGCATTCCCATCAAGAGTTTAGGAGGATTCCCCTTTCTCCACAGCCTCTCCAACATTTCTTGCTTCTTGCCTTGTCAATTTTTGCCATCATAACTGGTGTAAGGTGGTATCTCAGTGTGGTTTTGATTTGAATTTTCCTGATGGCTAATGATGATGAACATCTTTTCACATGTGTGCTGGCCATTGTTATGTCTTCATTGGAGAAGTGTCTGTTCATGTCTTCTGCCCATTTTTTGACACAATTATCTATTTTTGAGTGTGGGATGGAGAAGTTCTTTATAGAACTTGGATATCAGCCCTTTGTACTGTCATTCACAAATATCTTCTCCCATTCCGTGGGTTGGCTCTTTGTTTTGTTGACTGTTTTCCTTTGCTGTGCAGAAGCTTTTTATCTTGATGGAGTCTGAAAGTTCATTTTTGCTTTTGCTTCCTTTGCCTTTGGAGACATGTCTTGAAAGAAGTTGCTGTGGCCGATGTCAAAAGGTTCCTGCCTATATTCTCCTCTAGGATTTTGATGGATTCCTGTCTCACATTGAGGTCTTTCATCCATTTTGAGTTCATTTTTGTTTATAATGTAAGAAAACACTTGAGTTTCATTCTTCTATACATAGCTGTCCAGTTTTCCCAGGACCACTTATTGAAGAGACTGTCTTTTTTCCACTGGATGTTTTTTCCTGCTTTGTCGAAGACTGTTTGACCATAAAGTTGAGGGTCCATATCTGGGCTCTCTACTCTGTTCCCTTGGTCTATAAGTCTGTTTTTGTGCCAGTACCATGCTGTCTTGGTGATCGCAGCTTTGTAGTAAAGCTTGAAATCAGGCAACGTGATGCCCCCAGCTTTGTTTTTCTTTTTCAACATTTCCTTGGCGATTCAGGGTCTTTTCTGGTTCCATACAAACTTTAGGATTGTTTGTTCCAGCACTGTGAAAAATGCTACTGGTGTTTTGATTGGGATGGCATTGGAAGTATAGATTGTTCTGGGCAGCATAGACATTTTAACAATGTTTATTCTTCTGATCCATAGCATGGAATGTTTTTCCATCTTTTTATTTCTTTCATGAGTTTCTTTCATGAGTGCTCTGTAGTTCTTCAAGTATAGATCCTTTACTTCTTTGGTTAGGTTTATTCCAAGGTATCTTATGGTTTTGGGTGCTATTATAAATGGAATAGATTCTCTAATTGCCCTTTCTACAGTTGCATTGTTAGTGTCTAAGAAAGCAACCAATTTCTGTGCGTTGATTTTGTATCCTGTCACATTACTGAATTGCTTTATGAGTTCTAGCAATTTGAGGGTGAGCTCTTTTGGGTTTTCCACATAAAGTATCATGTCATCTGTGAAGAGAGAGAGTTTGACTTGTTCTTTGCCAATTTGAATACCTTTTATTTCTTTTTGTTGTCTGATTGCTGTTGCTAGGACTTCTAGTACTATGCTGAGCAACAGTGGCAAGAGTGGTGGTGGGTATTAAGGAGGGCATGTATTACATAGAGCACTATGTGTTATGCATAAACAATGAATCTTGGAACACTATATCAAAAACTAATGATGTATTTTATGGTGGCTAATATAGCACAACAACAACAAAAAAAATAAAATAATGCCTAAATTCAATTTCTATAAATTATAAAGACAGAATGTTAATTGACAGTATTGGAAACTGTACAGTGAACTATATATATATGTCTTCAGAAACTGAGAATTTCCTTATAAATATACATACAGTAAACCTAGTTGTACGTAATAGGATTGATTCTGCTACTACTTCTTAAATTTTCCTAAGGAATCAGAAACCCTTATCAGACATAATGAAGGAAAATGTGTCTAAAAGTTCTTATCCAATTTCTTTCCTTACCTCACATAAATTCTGAATTGTTGGCTAATGTCTTATGTTCCTTCCTATTCTGGTCTCATGCCTGTCTAGAATAAGCACTTGATTGTATGAGGACTTTATATACTGATTGCAGACAATGCATGCTATTTCTATCTAGTAGTACCCAGAATTTGGGTCTTTAAGAGGAATATTTCAGACAATGTTTCTGTATCTCTAGCTACTAGTGTTCAAAACTACAAAGAATTTAAGCAGATTTCCCTGCTTTTAATGAAAGACACTGAGTGTCTACCTTTAGATGTTTATCACTAAGAAACAATTTCTTTCCATTTGCACAATGTCCAGCTTTCTCTCTGCCTTTCTATCCAGAGGATCATATAATCTATATTTGCCTCTCCTTGATCCTCTCAACAAATATTTATTGAGTGTTTACTATAACCAAGAAATTCTCTAGGCCTGGGGAGATACAGTGAGCAAGATATAACCCACAGCTTCAGAACTAACTGTGTTTACAGGAAGATTAAATCCTATCTAATTACTTAGATGGAAGAAATTTAATATTTAGTTATATGTGAGAAAAGTCTTGGTTTCTATGTTGTATTCAGAGTATTTTTATACCAAACATCCTTTTTAGAAGCTGCAACCTCTTCTGAAAACCTTAACAACAGTATCATACTGATTGTTAGTCCAGAGTGTCATTTTCCTAAATAAGCAAACACTACAATGTGGCAGATACTACTGACCACTATAATTGTGAGATGAACTCTGGTAAAGATAGAAAAATCTTAAGACTGGAAAAGTCATAGGCTGTTAGACTGATTTCACATAATGTACCTCTAAGACTCATCCTTTTTTATTTCAGAAGAGTTTAAAACAACGCTTCTCCAGTTACAACTACATTAGCCTTATAAGTGAATTCATGAGAATAGATTATCTCCTAAGATGTTTCCACATTAGCTCAATTACTTAATGAAATAATTACCTAAAGAATATCAGAGTAAAATCTAATACAAAATGTGCTTGAAAAAAGGGAAGAAATACTTTAAAATGAAGACTAACACTACCAAAGAGAAGGAATAATAAGAGAAGATTAGAATATCTCTTATCTTCTGATACAATAAATATTTTCTAAACTCCTAACATAAGTAAAGTACTGTGACAGGTGCAGAAAGTACAATGATGAATATTACTCAATTGATGATTTTAAAACTGTAGAGTCTTATTGCAGAACAGCAGTGACTCTTTATTTAACTTGTATTAAATGTATGGGAATACTTCCAGATTTTTTAAAAACTCTTATTTTTTATTCTCAATTATTTGATGAAATCCCTAAATTTTCAATCTTGTATTTCTATTTCTGTATATTTGTATATGTATATACATGCATGTATATTTCTAAACATAAGTTCATATATGTGTATACACATATATTTAATTTATTAATAAAAGCACTCAGTAATTTTATCATATTTAAGTTTTTTCTTGAATATATGAAATTATAAAAACAATTGAGATTATGGATATAGTTAATAATGGAAACTGTATTATAAAACATTCCAAATTTGGATTTTTTAATTTAATTTATGGGGAATCATTGAAAATATTATTATTTATACACATGGGACACTTAACCTCAAAACACTATTAAAATTCTATTCTCACAAGATTGTTATATTTAAGACAATTAATTGATTAATAGCCTAGAACTAAAATGTTGTAAGTCTTAGCAGTTTTTATTTCTTCATTATTTATTCATGCAATTTTATCTAAGAACTCAAAAGTGCATTGTTTTAAGAACAATGGAATACATTCATGATATTAAAGAGAAAAAAGGCCCCACCCAAGAAGATCAAGATGATGCCAGTTTGCGGGTCCAATAACATTTACCATGGAATACAGGCCCTTTCATGGCCTGACTCCTGCTTAAACTTTCCAGATTCCTTTTCTGTCATTTTCTGTCTTACACTTTATACTACAACAACATTAAATGATGTGCTATGTCATACACATATTTTGTTGTGTCTCATTTCATTGTCTCTGCTCATTCTTCCTCCTCTGTCTGGAATATTAGTGTCTCCCTCCTCCACTTTTTCTCTTGTCTTATTCATGCACATTGTCCAAGTGTCAGCTCAGACATCAGACATCTTCCTCAATTACCACCCACCTCTTCCAAGCTATTCTCTACTCAGTACTTCCAGAGAATTCTATTCACTGTGCAAACCACATTGTATTAGCAATGTTAGAGTGAACTAAATGAAATTGCCATTATTTGGTTGATGTTGACCTACAAAAATGGTGAATTATTCTCTACCACCAGGCTATAAAACTTTTTTAGAGTGGATCTTATCAATTAATCACTGTCTACTCCTTCCCTGTTCAAAATGGGCCCCAACAGCTATCTGTTTACCTAAATGAATGGGTAATTTATAAACAATCACAGAAATTTCAGGGATGCGCCTCAGACTGTTCTGTGCCCTAAATTCAAGCTAGTTTTGTCCACTCTTCACTCCAGTGGGATAAATGCATGGTTAAACCAAGTATTTATGCTGGTATGCTGTGTTTTTGATAATGAAACAGGACTCCATGCAGTGTTTTTTGTTGGCTGTTCTTGCATGGCTTCTTTGTGAATATATCTTCAGCAGAGACCTAAGAAAATCTGTCCCTTAGCAACAGCTCTCTGTAAACTAACTCATAAATCAATACAAAAAAAGAAAGTGCGGATGTGGGGTGAAGCATTTGTGGTCTCTTGGTTGAGAATAATTTTAACATGACACAAGATTGATTTAAACTGATTATGGACTGAACTGTCTCTGTTCCTCCTTGACTCCAGATCTGTATACTTCAGCTTCACCCAAAAAGATCTTGCTTGCAGCAGACTACATATGCCTTCCTAGCTATTCAATCATGCCTGGCAAATGGATAATGAATAAAGAAGCCAATGCATGATTTACCTTCTACCACTCACTACTCATCTATTCATATTTAGCAAGTGCCTGCTATGTTATAAGAATTAAGCTAAGATTACAAAGATGGGTAAAAAGGAATAACTCTTGCACTCAAAAAACTCAGAATTTAGTAGGGGGAATGAGACATAAAAGTAAACAATGGTCAAATAGAGAGAAACCCATATTAAAGATATATACCAAGAACAATAGCAGTGAGAAAGAGTTTTCTGAAAAATTCCTGTAGGATCTGATGATTAGGAGAATATTGGAGTCCCTGGTAAGAACAGTAATAATGTCTACTGGTAAAGGATTCCAGCCACCAATTGGCTAAGCTATGATTTAAGGATAAGGAAATGGATATATCAATAGTGAAGACTATTGTTTCTATGGGTATACCCGATATAAATTATAATACTAATACTGAAATAAATTTTAATTATGGAAAGCTAAAGAGATAGAATACCTAGAAATATCTATATATGTATACTCTTATTGACCCTATGTGTTAGCTATCTTTATTTTCTACCTTTTACAAAGAAGGTAGGCAATAAAATGGACTTGATCTGCAAAAGTAAAAACATCATTAGTTGGACTTTTTTTCATATTAAATCCATTTCCCCACATTGCATGTAGATTCAGTCTTTCAAAGCACTTTCACAGTTGATATTCTCAACCCTAACAGGCATTTAAATCAGGAAAAATACCGAAATTGGGCAAAGATTAATTGATTTGTTCAAGGTCACATTGTGACAAAACCTGCATCTTATCTAGGACTCTTCCACCCTAATAAAGAAAATAACTTGTAACTCTTCCAATATTTGAATGGCCATTTAGACTACCTAAATGGCACAACACCCAAAGTCTAAAAGAAGCTAATGTTCTTATAATTGATATCTATTGCACACCCTTTTCTCCTCTGCTCCCATTTGCCAAACAAGCTGAAGCAAAATAAGATAGTGATTAAGAAGTAAGAGGCAAGATTCTGCAGCCAGAAAGCCTCTGTTTAAATCCAGGCTTTACCACTTGCACTGTGAACTTGGCTAAGTAACTTAACTTTGCTGTGACATAGTTCATTCACCTCTAAAATGGAGATGATAATTATACCTACAGCATAAAACTGTTTTGAGGCAAGCACTTTGTTTTTTTTTTGTTTTGTTTTATTTTGTTTTAATTATTTATTTGACAGAGATCACAAGTAGGCAGAGAAGCAGGCGGGGGGTGGGGGGGGGGGGATGCAGGCCCCCTGCTGAGCAGAGAGCCTGAGGTGGGGCTCGGTCCCAGGACCCTGAGATCATGACCTGAGCCTAAAGCAGAGGCTTAACCCACTGAGCCATCCAGGCACCCTGAGGCAAGAACTTTGAATAGTGTCTTGTATGCAGTCAGTACTATATATTTATTTGCTATCATTATTATTATTTCTTAATTGTATAATAAGTAAGAAGATGTCACAGATATCAGAAGAAAGTAAATAGCCAGATCCATTCCTTCTAATTGCCACCACTTGTGAATCCAGCTATTCCACTTAAATGTTTAAAAAGAGAGAGATTTTACCACAAATTCTGAAGGAAATTATTGGTAAAAAAAAAAAATGTAATGAAAATGCTTAACTGAAACAAAATTTGAGGATGTTTTTACCATGCCATCTCTTTTTTAATATTAGCCCTAGTATTGTAGAGTTACTTTGATGTTTAACTTACCCACTAATCTCAGAAAAACAATTTCCACTTTCTCCTTACATTACAATAAACTTAAATTCCTTTTTGTTTATTTTCATGAAAATTACCATGTTGAAGAAACATGCCTTTTCTTAATGTAAGAATTCAAGGCAGGGAAAAGGAAGTGTGAGGGGGGAAAGTTACAGAACAGAAATAAGTGAGATGTAGCTGAGAACAAATTTTGCAGACTGACTTCCATTTTCTCTGTTCCTTTCTGATAGCTTCTCATTTCAGCCTTGTATCTCTTGAGGAAATATGCTGTGTCTTCCCATTTCATTAAATGGCTGCTCTAACTTATTCCTCTCAAATCTGAATATGCTTCCAAGAGAGAGAAGTAGACCACACCCAATTTGCCATTATTTTTTCAACTGGCTAGACCAAATTATGTTAGAAAGATAATATAGGTGTTTAAATAAGTAAAATGTAAAATTTGAAAGACTGTAATGTTTATTAAGAATAATTGTGTTCCTGGTCTCTAAGTTGACCCTTGCACAATACAGGTTTGAATTGTATGGGTCCACTACAGTACCATAAATGTATGTTCTCTTCTCTTAATAACATTATCATTTCTCCACCTTACTTTATTAAGGAATGCAGTATATAGGGGCTCCTGGCTGGTACAGTCAGTTGAGCATCTAACTCTTGGTATTAGCTCAGGTTGTGGTCTTACGGTCCCGGGATCAAGCCCTGAGTCAGGCTCCATGTCAAGCACCGCACTTCATGGAGTCTCCTTGAGATTTTCTTTCTCCCTCTCCCTCTGTCCCTCCCGCTCTGTCACTCTGACTTTCTCTCTAAAATAAATAAATCTTTTTTAGAAAAAGAATGCAGTATATAAGAGATACAATATACAAAATATGTATTAGTCAACTGTTAATGTTAACAGTAAGGCTTCAGGTCAATAATAGACTATTAGTAGCAGCAATCTCCACAATAACCAAACTATGGAAAGAACCTAGATGTCCATGAACAGATGAATGGATAGAGAAGATGTGGTATATATACAATGAAATACCATGCAGCCATTAAAAGAAATGAAATCTTGCCATTTGCAACAAAGTGGATGGAACTAGAGGGTATTATGCTGAGCGAAATAAGCCAGTCAGAGGAAGACCATTATCATATGATCTCTCTGATACGAGGAATTTGAGAGGAAGAGCGGGTGGGTAGTGGGGGATAGGGAAGGAAAAAATAAAACAAGATGAGATCAGGAGGGAGACAAACCATAAGAGATTCTTAATCTCACAAAACAAACTAAGGGTTGCTGGGGGGTGGGGGTGGGATCAGGTGGTTGGGTTATGGACATTGGGGAGGGTATGTGCTATGGTGAGTGCTGTGAAATGTGTAAGCCTGATGATTCACAGACCTGTACCCCTGGGGCAAATAATACATTATATGTTAATAAAAATAATAAAAAATAATAATAGGTATTAGTAATTAAGGTTGTGGGGCATCATAAGTTATACATGGATTTTTTTTACCTCACAGTGGGGAAGAGTTTTGGCATCCCTAACCCCCATGTTGATCAAGGGTCAACTACATTTTTAATATGTTATTTGACCCCATAACTATACTACAAAGTAAATATTAGCTTCATGATACAGATAATAAAACTAAAGATCAAAGAAGCCAAATAACTTGCCCAAGACCACAGAGCGAGTAAGTATAAACCTCTGTGGAATTTAAATATGGATCTAATTTTATTCAGAGAATGAAGGGGAAAAAGAATATGAGCTCTTTCTAGATTGAGAACCAAAAAAACATAGTAGTTATTACCAAAGTCCCTGAACAAAGAATATACATATAGATTGAAACAAATTAATTAACATTTGATTCTCCTCTATCATAAGCAAATAGATTTTGTATGTTAGCAATATAAAAAGGACATAAAGACTATTTTGTTAGATTTACATTTGAACATATAACTATAATATGTACTTTCATCTCTACATATCAGAGAATTGGCTAAAGACTTGAAATGTGACTTATGGGATATACTCTTGTTGTTCATGAAATATATAACTTATTTTCACTCCAGAAGTAAATAATATTCCCAATTATTATAATGATTTCCTTTTTTTGCTCCCAAAAAGCTATTGTAAACCAGAATATTTTTTGTTTTTAAGAGGAGTGGCATGACTCTTTATCTCCCTTTTGAAAAGTAAATGGGATAAATTGAGGAGGAGTCTGGAAGAGAGAGAGACTTTAAAAGAAATTAACATGTACTTTAAAAATCACTTTTAAGGTGTTAGAATATAATATACAAGGTCAAAGCATTGCCTCACTTTACATAAAAAGGGGAAATCAGAAATAATGAAGCCAAACTTTTTTCTCTATTCACCAAAGTCTTAAACACATTTTTACATTCACAAAGAGAAAAAAAGAGAGTTTTCACTTCACTTTGTTTTGCCTTTTAAAGAGAAGTTTCTCTCATTTTCACAATGTCTTTTATGAAGGAATGAACCAGCCTCAATTTTGTACATCCCATGGGTAACCCCTTTGTTGTTAGATTTGGATTCTATTGCAGTAGGATGCACCAAACATAATTATTATGTGTTTAACATAAGTTATTTGGAGCTAAAGTCAGAAGACATCATAATATATTCAATTCAATTTAGAAAACACTGACTGAGCTTCCTGTAGGAAGAAAATACTGGAGTAAGCATTATATGAATACAGTGATTAATAAAACACTCTCCCTGCCTTCTAGCATCTCACAGTTTAGCTTTTAAATAACTCTAATACAGGACAACATGTCATAAATTCTACAACAAATATTCAGACAGAGTGTTATATTTGAGTTACCATCACAGTACTTATCCTAAATGCCTTGTCTATGTCCTGATCCTGAACACTTCACTTATGATCATCAACCAACCATAATATAGAAAGACTTCTTTAACCAGAACCAGTTGAATTTGTTTCCAATACTCTAGTCCTTTAGAGATTCACGTGTGCACCAACACACATATGTTGGCAGTCACTTCCATACATACCCTCCTCTCTCAGGCCTGCTAAGCACTATGGCCAGTGGTAAGCAAGGTTTTTTAGCAGTATGAGCAGAAGAGACTCTGCTGAGAGTCTGAGATATATCTGAGATATACCCTATTCTCTTGAAGTAATAATAACAATAATAATAGTAGTTAATGAAGTAATAATAATAATAATATTTAACACTCTGCCTTCTGTCTGAGAATGTTCTCCCTTATAACTGAGTCTATACAATCAGGAGAAATAGGCACAAAGTGGTAAAATTAGAAGGTGTTACCGCTGTCAGCCAAAATGTTAGATTCATCAAGTCAGCCCAGACAATCAGTGTCATTTTGGGGTCCTCTCACCTCCTCCTACTATCACCTCCTCCTAATAGAACCTACTAGTCCTGCCTAGGTTCTATCAGGCTTCCTCCTAACCTCTTATGGTCCATTAAAAAGGCACAATTGGGGGGTAGCTTTTTCATGTCAGAATTTCTCCCAAAATAAGCTTACCTTACCTTACCCCTGAGGCTTAATTTCTATGTATGACTTGCTAAGTAACAATTAATCCAAAAAGTAATCTGTGAGAATGAATAATGAAACCATTTACCTCTGCTTTCTATGCTCTGACAACTACCTCCTCTTCCAAACCGTATGGAAGCATTCTAAAAACCATTCCTCCTGTTACCTATCTCACCCCCTCACTGCCACCAAAAAACAAAACAAAAACAAAAACAAAATTTTCACAATGTAATCATGTTATATAATGTTTAAAAACGCCCAATAAGCATGTATATGAAACATATAAAAATATGGAATAAATACTAATCAGAAGAGAGATAGTAATAAGTGAAGGGCTCTATCTTTTGTCCCAGCAAAAAGGCTTTTCTTGGTAAATCCAATACCACTTTACATATCCTCTAAGGATTTTAACTTGATCCTTCCCTTAGAACAATTGTCAAGAACATTACCATTCCCTCTGGCTGAAAAACTACAGAATTCTAGTCTTGTGGAAAAACATATATTCTGTGCCAATATAATTTTCAAGTCACATCTTAGAAAATCTAAAAAGATAGATAATTTTCAAAAAGGGCACTAAAAAAAAGTTCCTCTTTTGATATGAGTGTTTTTCACAGGCAGGTATCTCATTGTGAAAAAGGAATTACTGTTTTGCAAATAGTTGGAAATTTTTCCTTGTTTTAATATTTGTAAAAAGAAAATCACATTAATTGATCACTTTTTTTTCAATTTTTTTTAAAGATTTTATTTATTTATTTGACAGAGAGAGATCACAAGTAGACAGAGAGGCAGGCAGAGAGAGGGAGGGGGAAGCAGGGTCCCTGCTGAGCAGAGAGCCTGATGCGGGGCTTGATCCCAGGACCTGGAATCATGACCTGAGCTGAAGGCAGCGGCTTAACCCACTGAGCCACCCAGGCACCCCTGATCACTTTTTTTTTAAAGAGGAAATTTTGCCTGATAATTAAGCTAAAGTATAGGACACTTTGTTCTCAATTCTGCTGCAATGAGCCCCATAAGTATTTCATTGTGCATGCAAATATAGGTCCTGGTATTTGTTTTTTGTAAAATAAATAAACAAATACTTCCTGCTTACAAAAAAAGAATCAATGAAGATAAGAACTTTCATGTAATCCTATCTTAAAGACCCCAGGCAACTGAAAACAGAGTATCATAAAAGCATCTTCCTACTAGAGGGGGAAAAAAAAAAAAGGAGGCAATTCTATAAAATCTAAGAAGACAGCTATTAGGAAGCAGAAGTAATATTTCCTTAATACTATTAGAATCAGACCTGAAAGGTACTTGGAAAATTTATTTAACTTACTGCTAATCTCACATCTAAATCACCTTGCAAAGATGCCCAACTACATTTGTTCATCTCCCAAGCAGAGAAAGATTTCACAACATCCCAAGGAATTTAAAACTGCTTAGAAAACTTTTGGAGGACATTCAATTTTGCATATTATGTAAATTTTACCTCTATTCTTTAAATGTACTTATATCCTTAGTGGAGTGCAAGAACAAGTGGTTGTAACCTTCATATCATGACCTCTTCATATTTGGGTGACTATTGTTGTCTTTCTTAAGTTGTTCTTCCAAATGCTAAATAAACCCCTGTCTTTATATATGCCAAGAAGGTCATTCAATGTAATCTCTTAAGCATTGGAGTGACTTATCTCTGAATGCTGCCAAATTTTTTACATCTCCATTTAGCTGGGGAACCCAAATGTCATCAAAATAATGAGGAGAGGGGTGCCTGGGTGGCTCAGATGGCTGAGCATCTGCTTTCAGCTTTGGTCATGATCCCAATGTCCTGGAATCGAGCCCCCTACCGGGCTCCCTGGTTCACGGGAAGCCTGCTTTCCCTGCTCTCCCACTCCCCACTGCTTGTTTCCTACTCTTGCTGTCTCTCTCTCTCTGTCAAATAAATAAATAAAATCTGTAAAATAATAATACTAATGAGTAGAGACACCTGGATAGCTCAGTCAGTTAAGCATCTGACTCTTAATTTTGGCTCAGGTCATGATCTCAGGATGGTGAGATTAAACCCCCACATCAGGCTCTGCCCTCAGCACAGAGTCTGCTTGAGATTCTCTCTCTCCCTCAGCTGCTCCCTCCACTCATGTGTTCTCTATGTCTTTCTTAAAATAAATAAAATCTTTAAATAATAATGAGTATAAAGATTATCTTACATCATCTATAAATAATGCATTAGTTACCTGAATGTTGATTTTAGTTTTAATGCTTTTAGTAGAGATTTATGAAAAAAATTATTTAGACTATAATCTGATTCTCAAACAAAATTTCACAGTAGGTGGCCTGGCTTTTGATTGATTAAGCGATAGCTTGATATGTGCATTCAAAAATTGATCATGGCTTCCTCCCATGAAAGAGTAACTGGTACCTCATTAGCCCTTGTTGAAGAAAACAAGAGTACTAATATATCCCTGCATATTCCTATATATTCCTGTATCTACTAATACACTGGACAATAGGCAGTTTAGGATTATAAATCTGAGAGAAAAGAAACAAATGAGATAAACTATACAATTGTCTGGGCTTTTTAGCTGGAGACACATTCTGGACTACTGCATAGAAAGGGGAACACAAACAGACTATGGAGGTATCACTGGCTTGACAAGATAGCAGAGTTCTGAGAAATGAAGATGAATGTTAGGTAGAATCTGGAGAACAAAGGAAAAAAAAAACAAAAAACGAACAAATAAAAAAGAACTCCAGAAATCAGTATAAGATCCTATTGAGTCTTTGGTTACTAAACTGCACATAAGTTGGGAATAAGACATATGAGGCAAAATAAAGAACAACTACTAGGGAAAAACAAGTGTCAGAGTTTACACAAGGCTGGATGATACCCAAATTTTAGCTAACAGAGGGAGAAACCTCACTGGGGTATTCAAGGGTATTCAGGTATTCAGGGTATTCAGGAGAAACTCTGAAAGGCCACATCCTTAGGATTAAGGCTAACCTAGCCCTAGCATAAAAATAACTCTGGATGCACTCTAATAAATCTCAGAAAGAAAACAAAAGCCCAAAGAATAAAACCATTCTTCAAGAAATTATCTACTGCCATAACAAAGAGATTTTAAAGTTAGATACAAAATCTAAACTACTCAACATCCAGATAAGTGAAATGGAAAAAGGTGAGCCAAAACCAGGAGGAAAATAAGTCAACAGAAACAAGACAGAGTGCTCGCTTCGGCAGCACATATACTAAGAAACAAGACAGAAATAATAAAGATTATAGACAAACAGATAAGGAATTTTAAAACAGCTACTAAAAATATATTAAAATTTTAAAAACATGAACAAAAAAAAATAGGAAACAAGGTCAATTAGAACTCCTTGAGATGAAAAATGAAGTATCAGAAGTAAAAAATTCACTGAAAAAAGAAATACACAAAAAGAAATTAATTTTACTGTGTTTAAATTATATTTCAATAAATTTGACTCAAAAAAAAAAAATGTACTTAATGGAATTAGGTACTGCAGAGGAAAAGACCAGGGAACTGAAGACAAAGCAACAGAAAATATACAAACTGAAGGGAGAAGAAAGGCATAAAAAACAAAAAACCCTTAAGACTTATGGAAGAGTATCAGAAGAGGTTCCAAGACAGAGGGGCTGTAGGTGGGCCTTGAAATTGCCTCCTCAGTTGAATACAACTAGATCAACCTTCAAATATTTTGAACAACTAGGAAGAGAATAGGAGGAGTAGGGAAACAATCTGCACAGTTGGAGGGAGAGAATTTGGCAGAGGCCAGGTTCAGAGCCCTGGATTGGGGGATTGATTGGTAAATCACCCAGCAAGAAGGGGAGGAAGCCTGGTTCGTGGAGCAAATTCAGGAAGAGGAGAAAGTTGGAGAATACAGCGGTTTGTGACCACTCAATAAGCCATAGCAAGTGGATCCTTGGGTTGTTCAAGAAGAGATTGCTCCCCTTACTGGAGGGCATTTGGAGAGTATATTTATCCTCTCCAAAGACAAAAAGGCAGCTGGGGAGCCACTAAGTGGAGCTCAGCAGCAGAGTCAGATGAGAACACAGAGGGCAGAAAATCTCTTTTCAGTGTGAGCCACAATAGTCTTAAACCTCCATGTGCTCACATAGGGCCTGCCTTCCTGGGGCTAAACTGAGCACGGCACAGAGACTGAAGTGGACTGGGGATAACCTGACCACTGCCTTTTGCTCTCTACCACTATAGGCTTAAACCTCTATGTACGTGCCAAAGAGCCACTTTTCTGTGGTTGAACTGAGTAGAGCGCAGAGACTGGAGCAGATTGTGGATAACCTGGCCACCTCTTTTGGCTGTCTGCCATAAAAGATTCACACCTCTGCAATGGCTTTTCTGGGACAAAGGGGAGTCAAATGCAGATGGCTGATAGCTGGCTCCAGATTTTCACTAAGTGTTATAAAAAACTCTAGCCTCTATACACACACTGTGCAGTGGCTTTTTAGGAAAAGGACAATGCTGGGCATGACCCAAGCCACACCTGCTGGGGTACAGGAGTGGGTGCACACATTATTAGGCCCTTTAAAACTTGGAGTTTTGAATCCCAGCCACTGGCCAGAGATAAAACATAGGAGATCTGTGGCTCTGGGCATGCTGATGACCCTGACACAGACAAGATAGGGCAGGGAGCTGATGAGGACCTGGGTCACAGGAGATTGCTCACTTTTCTAAGAGGGCCTCTGGAGTAGCAGCCACCAGGAATTCCAATCCCCAAGGACAAAAGGGAATATGATGCCATATTCTATCTCCTCTACCACCCCTCTCTCCTCCTCCCCATCAATACAGACTCCAGAGAGAAACTCAGCACCTCCAATGGAGGCTGGAGTCCCCTACACTAAACCTCACTGCCCTGACCTGACAGAAGCACCTTTACTAGGGCAAGTCAACTTGTGACCCAGCACAGCAGGCCTCTCCCTCAAAAGAGCAACACAAACTCCCACATCTACAAAGTCTACTGATTTAAAAAAAAAAAAAAAAAAAAAGCTCCAAAATATCAGTTTCTGTCTTAACTTCATAAATGAATCAAAACATAATTATTTAAAAGAACAAAACTCCCACTACAAGCAAGGAGGAACTGTGTAGAGGAGGGACCAGTGGGAAAGAACAGCCAAAACACAATAGCAGAGTGTACATAGCATAGACCAGAATCACTTCCTGAAGTTGTTGTTGTTGTTGTTGTTGTTGTTTTTAATGATGATGATGATGATTATGATATTTTTGTTCCATTTTCTTTTTTTTTTCTTTCACTTTCTTTTCTGGAAAAAATGACTAGAAGGAGAAATTCACAACAAAAGAAAGAACCAGAAGTAGTACTCTGCCATAGACATAATCAATACAGATATAAGTAAGATGTCAGAACTAGAATTCAAAACAATGATAATAAAAATACTAGTTGGACTTGAAAAAAGCATAGAAGATACTAGAGAGTCCCTTACTGCAGAAATAAAAGACCTATAAATTAATCAGGCTAAAATTTAAAATGTTATTGCTGAGATGCAGTAAAAAATGGAGGTTCTAACTGCTAGGATAAATGAGGCCGAAGAGAGGGACAGTTATATAGAAGAAAAAATGATGGAAAGTAAGGAAGCTGAGGAAAAGAGAGAAAAATAACTACTGGATCATGATGGGAGACGTCAAGAAACCAGTGATACCATAAAATGCAATAATATTCAAATAATAGGGTCCCAGAAGAGGAGGAAAGAGAAAGAAGAGGTGAGGCAGAAAGTTTATTTGAACAAATTATAGCTGAGGCCTTCCCTAATCTGGGAAAGGAAATAGTCATTCAAGTTCAGAAGACACAGAGAATCCACCCTCAAAATCAATAAAAATAAGTCAACACCTTGACATATAATAGTGAAGCTTATAAATTTCAGAGATAAAGAGAAAATCCTGAAACCAGTTCAAAGCAAGAGCTCCTTAACCTAGGATAATAGAAACAGGCTTGCAGCAGACCTGTCCACAGAGACCTGGCAGGCCAGAAGGGGCTGGCATGATATAGTTAAGGTATATATATAAATGAGGACTACAAATAAGGAAAAATATCCAACCAAGAATACTTTATCCAGCAAGGCTGTCATTCAGAATAGAAGAAATAAAAAGCTTCCAGGACAAACATAAACTAAGAGAATTTGTGATCCCCAAACCAGCCCTGCAAGAAATATTAAAGGAGATCCTTCGAGGAAAGAGAGAGCCCAAAAGTAACAAAGACCAGAAAGGAAAAGAGACAATCTACAAAAACAGTGACTTTATAGGTAATACAATGCTACCAAATTCATATCTTTCAGTAATTAATCTGAATGTAAAATGGAATAAATGCTCCAATCTAAACACACAGGGTATCAGATTGGATTTAAAAACCAGACCCATCAATATGCTGTCCACAGGAGACTTATTTTAGACACAAAGACACCTCCAGATTGAAAGTGAGGAGGTGGAGAACAATTTATCATGCTAATGGACATCAAAAGAAAGTTGAAGTAGCAATCCTTATATCAGACAAATTAGATTTAAACCAAAGACTGCCCTAAGAGATGGAGAGAGACTCTATATCATAATTAAAGAGTCTAACAAGAAGATCTAACAATTATAAATATTTAAGCCCCAACTGGAGAGCAGCTAATTATATAAACCAATTAATAACAAAATTAAAGAAACACATTGATAATAATACAATAATAGTAGGGTACTTTAATACCCAACTCATTGCAATGGGCAGATCATCTAAGCAGAAGATCAACAAGGAAATAAGGGCCTTGAATGACACACTGAACTAGAATTACTTCACAGATATAGTCAGAGCATTTCCTCCTAAAGCAACAGACTATACATTCTTCTCAAGTGTGCATGGAATATTCTCCAGAATAGATCACATACTGCATCTCAAATCAGGTCTCAACTAGTACGAAAATATTAAGACTGTTTCCTGCATATTCTTAGATCATAATTCTTTAAAAGTTGAACTTAATCACAAGAGAAAATTTGGAGGAAACACAAATACATGAATGTTAAAGAGCATTCTACTAAAGAATGAATGAGTCAACCAGGAAATTAAAGAAGAATTTTAAAAATTAATGGAAACAAATGAACATGAAAACATGACTATTCAAAACCTATGTGATGCAGAAAAGGCCATCCTAAGAGGGAAGTATATAACAATACAAGTCTTTCTCAAAAACTAGAAAAGTCTCAAACACACAAGCTAACCTTGCACCTAAAAGAGGTGGAGAAAGAAGAGCAAATATATCCTAACCCAAGCAGGAGAAGAGAAATAATAAAGATTAGAGCAGAAAACAATGAAATAGAAACCAAAAGAACAGTAGAACAGATCAACGAAACTAGAAGCTGGTTCTTTGAAAGAATTAATAAGATCAATAAACCCCCAGCTAGACTTATCAAAAAGAAAAGAGGGGCACCTTGGTGGCTCAGTTGGCTGGTCCTCTGCCTTCAGCTTAGGTCATGATCCTGGAGTCCTGGGTTCCAGCCCCGCATCAGGCTCCCTGATCCTCAGGAAGCCTGCTTCTCCCTCTCCCTCTGATGCTCCCTCACTGCTTGAGCTCTCTCTCTGTCTCTGCCAAATAAATAAATAAAATCTTTAAAAAAAAAAAAAAAAAAGAAAGAAAGAGAAGAGAAAGGGCCCAAATTAATAAAATTATGAATGAAAGAGGACAGATCACAACCATCACCAAGGAAACACGAACAATTTTAAGAGCATATTATGAGCAAGTATATGTCAACAAATTAGGCAATCTGGAAGAAATGGATGCATTCCTATAAACTTATAAACTACTAAAACTGAAACAGGAAGAAATAGAAAATCTGAACAGACCCATAACCAGCAAGAAAATTGAAGCAGTAACCACAAATCTCCCAGTAAACAGGAGTCCATGACCAGGTGGCTTCCTAGGGGGAATTTTACCAAACTTTTAAAGAAGAGTTACAACCTATTCTTCTGAAGCTGTTTCAAAAAGTAGAAGGGGTAGGAAAACTTTGAAATTTGTTATTTGAGGACTGCATTACCTCCCCAACCCAGACAAAGGCCCCATCACAAGGAGAATTACAGACAAATATCCTTGATAAATAAGGATGCCAAAATTCTCACCAAGACACTATCCAATAGGATCTAACTGTACATTAAAAACATTATTCAACACCACCAAGTAGGATTTATTCCTGGGATGTAAGGGTGGTTCAACATTTGCAAACCGATCAATGTGATACATAACATTAATAAAAGAAAGGACAAGAACCATATGATCCTCTCAATAGATGCAGAAAAGCATGTGAGAAAGTACAGCATCCTTTCTTGATTAAAACTCTCCACCATGTAGGGATAAAGGGAACATACCTCAATACCATAAAAACCATCTACAAAGAGCACAGAGCAAATATCATTCTCAATGGGGAAAAACTGAGAACTTTTCCTGTAAGATTAGGAATCTTTGGATTCCTAAGATCCAAATAGGGATGCCCACTCACCATGGTCTTTAGACATTGTACTAGAAGTTCTAGCCTCAGCAATTAGACAACAAAAAGAAACAAAAGTCATTCAAATTGGCAAAGAAAAAATCAAACTCTCATTCTTCCCAGATGACATGATACTTTATGTGGAAAACCCAAAAACTCCTCCCTAAAATTGCTAGAACTCATACATGAATTCAGTGTTTGAGATGGAGAGATTTTTCTGGATTGCTAAAGAGGAAGGGAAGTCAATCTAATCACATAGGTCTTTGAGAGTAGAAAACCTCTCCCAGCTATAGAAAGAGGATAATGTGATTATGAATAAATGGTCAAAGAAATGCAATATTACTGGTTTTTAAGATAGAGAAAGCAGGGCATGAGCCAAGGAAGATGTGAAGCCTCTAAAAGCTGGGGGTGGGGGGGTGGGGGGTGGAGCGGTATTCCCCCTAGAGCCTCCAGACAGGAACACCACCCTGCTGACACCTTGATTTTGGTTCAGTGAGGAGCAAGTTGGACTTTTAAACTACTGAACTGTATGATAATAATTTTTTGTTGTTTTAAGCCACCAGTTTGCAGCAAACTGCTATAATAACAAATGACTACTGATCTTTGAACTCCAATATTAACCAATAATACTTAATTATATGGTGCTTTACCTGTGACTATCTAATCCTTATTTTAAGTGTAATTATAACAAGTTTAATTAGTTCCATTGGTGAGATATGGAAATACCTGATACAATTATGTGTCCGGTTTATGTAAGAAAGTAAGGAATTCCAATCACAAATCCCTACACAAGAAATAAGCCTTGGTCTTATATGAAAATACTGGCTAACAGAAATATGCTTATGTTTTATTCAAGTGAAGTATTTATTATATAACATAGTTATAGATCCTAGTTTTACTAACATTTTCACTGAAGATAAACTGTTTTTCCCAATCATATTGAACAAAAAGAACTTTCACTGAATTACTAGAAATAGCTACACTGATAACAAAAAATAAGGTTGAAGATCCATGGGTGGGTGAAAGGACTATGGAAAAATCTTAACATACTCAAAATAATAAATATACTCAAAAATACTAAAAGCATAGAAACCTGGTAATGGATTTGGGGAACACCTGATTATGTTACTATTTTTTCATGTGATACAATGATTGACTTTTATAATGACAAATACGAGTTACCAAAAAAAATTGAGCTAAGGCTTTCACATGTACCAAAGAAACAGAAACTTGAGAAATAAGTTTTTAGGAGATTTTCATTAAAACTGCCAAAGTTAAATAAATGTTGATTCTTCAAATAATATTTGGTGATTGGAAAATTCCCTTAAGAATCCTAAAAACAGAAAACAGCTAGAAAAACAACAACCAGAAAATACTTTCATCAGCTATTGGCAATATATCCTAGTGACAAATGAGACTTCTGCCTTCATATTTGCAAGTGTAAAATGTTTGGAACCAATTTAACCAATTTATGAGTAATATTTAAAATGTTATATTAGTTTTCTATAGACCTGCCCCCCAAGTCTTCTACAAAAGAATATTCATATACTTGAGGTCGAGGTAACACATTTTTCAAACTCAAATGTACATAACAAAAATGTTATCATTTTCAAATATATGACAGGTCAGATAAAATGTTATATTTTACACTAAGGGAAAATTTAAATGGCTATTAATTAAGGAGTTTTAATGACAATAATAATTATAAGGAAGGGCTTTTTTCTTTTCAATTTAAATAGAAAGCTTTTAATGTCTCTGAAATATCAATTACATTGAAGGCATTTGTTATTCTGGGTTTTAATGCCATGTTTCTGATAAATAATGTTTTTGTTATTTGTTACTTTTATGGCATTCTTTACTAAATCTGTACTGATAGGCAGACAGAGGAGAGCAGGTTATCAGAGACAATAAAATAAATATTTTGAGAAATGAGATTTGTAGCCATTTACAAAAGAAAAAAGAAAACCCTAGACAAAAAGTTTAACTCTGTCAGCTTGTGCTAATTTCTAAGTCACCTCAACCACATCAGTGCTGATTATTCTCCTTTTCATTTCTTTAAATAGATTACAAGAAAAGAAAGTGGAACAATAATCACAATTTTTTTTTTTTTGAAGAAAAATCCAACTAGAAGACTTGGGCCAGAATTTTCACTCCACCCATATGGCAGAGAAAGAGACAAAGAGTGAGAGTTCCATGTCACTATTAAAAATCTGTTTTCCTCACACAGACGTTAAAAATTCATGCACTTATTCATTCATATTGCTGGTGATTAGACCTTTTTCTGGGAATCAGTTCACAGCTCATTGCATTGTTGACAATTTTCTCCTGGTATGGAAACCAACTCAAAACATTATAAAAGAATAAATGCAAATGAACTCATAAGGTCATAAAGTACAATATGAAAAAGACTGATTTGGGAATTAAAGAGACTTGGGTTTGAACACTAATCCTAATCCATACTAGTTATGTGAACATAAGCAAGGTCCTCTGTGAGACCCTCTGAATCTCTTTTTCTTTGTAAAAGAGCTATAATCATATTTATTAGAAACTATAATAATATCTACTATAATAATATTCACTAGAAGTATAATATTTATTAACATATGAATTGCAGATAATTTTTGCAGTCAGATTGTTTGCAGGAAAACAGGTCTTGGTGAGGTATGAACAACATTTCCATCCCCTCCAATTTATTTCTTCTAAGTTCATAATCATAATCCGTGAGAATCATGTTCTACACAATATAAATGGTACCATGAAAAAAAAGTACAACAGCCGAATACTTCCAAAATGCTTAAATGTTTAACTTAATATAATGATACAGACAGTAATTCTTGAATGACTTCTTCGACTTCTTAAAAGCCTAAGATGCTGTTTATAGCAAGATAGCAAGAACCTCATTCAAAAGCCATGTTCAGTGTGAGTCTTTCATATCTTAAGGTAATTGGGAAATAAAAAATAACAGAAACCAGAAAAGTATAGGAAATTGGAGCAATGAGGAAAGACAAGAAAATTTGGCATTATATAACCTAAAAAGTAAATGATAGGAAGGTAATATGTAGTTATTTTCTACTATATTACAATTCAAAATTGCTGACTTTTATGGAGTACATTATGATTCTTTTCATTCATTTTCTTTCTCAACTTCTCATGAGCTGCACAAGATTTGTTAAATTAAAGCATTAACTTTCTTCCCCCACTAAGGAGGATATGTAACTATAAATGGAGGGAGAAAAGTCTACTGTGTGTCTACCACTCAGAGAATGAAGCAATGGAGAATTCAAAGTCCGACAGTTATGTAAGCAAAATTCCTGACCCTCTAAACTGAACCTTCACAGTGGGACTTCATATTTCATTTAAAGTATTCTAGATTTTCAGGGCACCTGAGTGGCTCAGTGGATTAAAGCCTCTGCCTTTAGGTCATGATCTCAGGATCCTGGGATTGAGCCCTCCATCAGGCTCTTGGCTCAGCGGGGAGCCTGCTTCCCCCTCTCTCTCTGCCTGCCTTTCTGCCTACTTGGGATCTATCTGTCAAATAAATAAATAAAATCTTTAAAAGAAAAAAAAAAAAAGCTTCTGCCTTCTGCTCGGGTAGTGATCCTGGGGTACTGGGATCGAGCCCCGCGTTGGGCTCTCTGCTCAGCAGGGGGCCTGCTTCCCTTCCTCTCTCTCTGCCTGCTTGTGATCTCTGTCTGTCCAATAAATAAATTTTTTAAAAATTTAAGATTTTATTTATTTATTAGAGAGAGATCACAAGTAGGCAGAGAAGCAGGGGGCGGGGGAAGCAGGCCCCTCCGCTGAGCAGAGAGCCCGATATGGGGCTCGATTCCAGGACCCTGGGATCATGACCTGAGCCAAAGGCAGAGGCTTAAATCACTGAGCCACCCAGGCACCCCAATAAATAAAATCTTTAAAAAAAAAGTATTCCAGATTTTCTTATCAAAATCAACTTTAAGTAAAATAGAAAATCATACTGCAAAAGCAAGAGTTTTTTGGGGTGTGGAAATTTACATTATTTTGGATTATCGAAGGCACTGGTTCCGTCCACTACCATGGACAACTGAAAGCTGACTTGCTACAACTGAAAATATAGTCTTCTTGAATATAGTCTTATTGAATACACGCCTTTAAATAAAAAATATAGTCTTATTGAATACACGCCTTTAATGATAGCAAGAAATACGGGAGTTACTTATGAAGATTTTTCTGACTAGCACACTTTTCTAAGTAGATTTAAAAAAAAATTTCCCTAGAATTCATTAAGAAAATGAATTTCTTAGGACTCTTTAAGAAAATAATTTTCATTAAGAAAATAAAATGATATGGACACTGGGTGGTTCAGTTGGTTAGATATCTGCCTTCTACTCAGATAGTGGTCCCAGGGTCCTGGGATCAAGCCCCACGTCGGGGCTTCCTGCTCAACAGGGAGCCTGCTTCTCCCTCTGCTTGCCACTTCCTCTATTTGTGCATTTTCTCCCTCTCTCTCTGAAATAAAAAAGTAAAATCTTTAAAAAAAACAAAAACAAAAGAAAGAAAATACTTTAAAAATTTCCCCTAGAGTTAAGACAATGATTTTAGATTTAAAGAATTCTTTAAGGAAATGATTCATTATGAAAATTACTTCTCTAGAATTCTTTAAGAAAAAATTTTTTTAGTTTTTAAAGGAAATTTCCCTAGAATTCTTTAAGAAAATCCTTAGGAAAATAGGAACCATATTTTTTATTTTATTTCATTCTAAGATCTGACTCTATAAGGCATGTGGACAAAATCTTTAAACGAATCTGTTTAGTTATATTATTTACAGATCTTAAGATGCCCAAAATGTCTACTCCCTTATTTGATCTCCATATGAAAAAGAAATACCCTTCTGAAAATTTCCCATCTGTAAAACATCTTCATATTGATGGAACCTCATATTTTTTACTTGCATTATAGGAAGCAAAAAAAAAAAAAAAAAAACTTAAGAAAAGGGGAAATGAAAAAAAAAGAGGGAGAAAACAAACCATGGATAGAAGGAAGGGGAACAGAAGGTAGGCGCATGCTTCCCTTCTTCAACTGCCCTTATCCAAAGTGACCGTTTCATTCTTTGAAGATAAAAGCTAGGGCCATGCCTCTCTTGCTTTCTTTTAGTAGGCCAAATACCCAGAAAAATAATTCTTTTGGCAATGAATACTATTCCACTGTGTATTTTGTCAGAAACTATTTTTTTTACCAAATAAAGTTAGTTCTGACCCTTTTTCAGCAGTGAAGAAAGTCAGCCTCACAAACATCTACTTTTCAGATTTGATTTTCAGATCCATTGTTTACAGTGGTTGTTTTAGTTTGATAGGGCCTACCACTTAAGGAGATAAATCTTTTTTCTTCCTTTCAAGCATGCAGTAGAACATGAGCTTTGTGATAACTGTTGGTCTTTCCTTCAGTGTAACAAAATTGTTTATAAAAAATGCTGTTTTTTATTCAGTTCAATAACCTGAGATATGATTCTCTTGTGTTTTCTATTTTTCACCAACAGTTTTTATTATATTTTATGACAGCATTGGAGCACTGCAGTTATTGCTTAACCCAGTTTGTCCTAAACAAGACATCAGAATTGTCAATTGCTTGCTTAACCTTAGCCCACATCTCTACCCTCCTTTCATCCACATTCAAAGGTGTCTCAAGTAATTGTATTTCAATTGAAGACACTGAAGCTTTCTCTTTACGACAACCTATGTTACAATGTTCCCATCAAATCTAAGGCCTTGGCCCACTACTTCTCTATCTCCCTTCTCTCCTCTCCCTTGCTCCCTATATCCACAGTAACAATCATGATAACAATACACCCTTTGTTTCAGTTCATCCTTTTCAGTCTTCTCAAGGTGTTACTTAAGACTATGAGTTGCAATAAACAAAATCCATTTCCAAAATGCATAAGCAAGCAAGAAGAATTTATCAGAAAGGTGCTAGGTTATCCCACAAAACTAATGGGGAGGAGATGAAGACTGGCCCCATAAAAGACAGGGACCAGGCAAAGAAATAATCCTGGTCACCTCTCTATTTTTGCCTCTATTTTGTGTTTACTTCTTTTGTCTCTTCTTCTCTTAGTCAGCCTGCACATTGTCCTCAGTTGCCTTGTCTCCAGTTCACAAGACCAGCTAGTGCTTTTCCAATCAAATTCCAAATTCTGAGAAGTAAAAACCTGATAGTTGTCCACCCTAATCCCCTTGACTACAACCAAGGATTCAGAGTCACATAGTTCAAATATGACTATCAGGTTCCCATCTTGGGACACAGGTAAACGGGTTTTCAGAGAAAAGGGGTATGTTCTGGAAAGATCCCCCAATGTTCCTACTACTAGAATACAGGTTGTCAAATTAGTCCCATTTTAAATATGTGAAAACTAATGTGTATGTTATATAATGGTCCAAGAAGCCTACAAAGACACTCCCTATCATTCAGAAAATTCTAAGGAACTAGGATGGAAAGCCAACTGAATTACTTATTATATAACATTAACTTATTTAATTCTCAAAACAACCCTTTGAGGTAAGAATAAAAATTTTCAAACTTTTACAGGGCAGAAGGTGATTGAGTAACTTGCCCAGAGTCTACACAGTTACTGAATAGACAGAAAATCTGACTTCAGATCCTGTGTTTTTAAATGACATATACCTTTTTTCAGTTATTTGGCCATTGTTTAAAAATCTGATCAAGAAACTTCATGGCCCCATCTGTCACCCTACAAACACTTCACTTGTGAGCATAGCATTATGTATGGAGAGATTGAATCACTGTATTGTACACTACACTCAAATAAAAACTTTTTTTAAAAAAAGTTCTAAACAAAAATAATTACATGCCCCAAGTTATAAATAATTCTTTGACTTACCATGTCATACTTCCCAACTCAAAGATAACAATATTCTAGCCTTTTGTTTTCAAAAGAAAAAGGATTTTAAATCAGTGCTGTTTGTCATCTTCTTCCCTTCAAAACCACAGTTTTAAATAAGTTATAAATCATTGCAAATTTGGATACAATAGTTTCACAGGGGCACCTGGGTGGCTCAGGGGGTTAAAGCCTCTGCCTTCAGCTCAGGTCATGATCCCAGGGTCCTGGGATTGAGCCCCACATCGGGCTCTCTGCTCAGCAGGGAGCCTGCTTCCTCCTCTCTCTCTCTCTCTCTCTCTCTGCCTGCCTGTGATCTCTGTCAAATAAATAAATAAAATCTTCAAAAAAAAAAAAGTTTCACAGCCACTATCTTCAAAGTGACTCAGTACCGAGAATGTGGTAGGCATCTTTGTCCAACAGTGGTATGAATATGGCATTGGTCTGAATGATTAATTTTAGTCACTGCAATAAACTGCCCTCAAATCTCAGTGGCTTAACACAATACAGATTTGTTTTTCACTGCATAAATTCCAATGAAGGTGCTATAGCACTCCTCCAGGTAAAATTCAAGGATCCAGGGTCCTTACCTCATGTGGTCAAGCCATCCTGAAGTCCTTTACTTCCAAGCACTCAAATGAAAGAGAGAGCACTTGGGGAAGGTGAATCAGATAATTAACCAAATACTTAAGTGACGTATGTCACTTCTGATCATATACTATTGTCCAGAACTATTCAAATGGCCAATTGAATCACAAGGGGCCTGGAAAATGGAGATGCAACACATGAGCGTAGCTCAGCATTATTAATATTCTCTGTCACAGTCTGTACTTTGGTTATCAAATATCAATTTGATCCCTCCTTTTACCCACCCCCACACAATAAGTAGACAATCCAAAGACTCAGCCCCTTTAAATATAGCATCCCATGTTCTTTCACTAGCTGTGTGGGCAATGTTACTTACCCACACTGTGCTCTGTAAAATTGGGAAAAATCATTGTTCATATTGTAAAAAAAGTTGTTATGAGAATCCAGTCTCCAAATCCTATCCATTAGATCTAGGCACTGTATTCCAGTATTCCATTCTTCCTATGAATTGAAATACAGGTTATATATGCTCAGTATACAATGGTAGTACAGAGACAAGACAGTAGCACTGGATGCTCCTTCAGAAAACAGTAACTGATCTGTAGCAATTCTGAATTCTGAGGAAGAGACTATGGAGTCTCCCTGCCCTCACAGGATAGAAACTTCTCATTGTTGCCTTCTGCCAAGAATAGCCTTGTCTCTGGTTCTCTGTGACCTGTTCTAATACTCTTCTTGGGAGCTGTACAAAATCTTCAGTTACCTTCTACTTATAAAAGGTTAGGGCACAATGATTTTAAGTCTTGAACACTAAGAGGTTTTTTAATTCCTCTGCGTTCCTCTGGCAATATCATTCCTCCAGAAACCTAGTATGCTTCTTAGTTCTGATTGCAACTAGTTCTGTGTGCTAATAGCCACGCTCAAAGTTTATCTTAGATATAATTCTGAACCTGATTTATTTTTTCTTTGCTGGTTCCTACCATATGTCTTCTAATAGTTACACTGTGATTACCTGAGTCTATCTATCACAGTGGATAGGAAGACCACATCCTTAGTCTCCTCTTTGAACTGAGACATTAATTCAACTGAAAAGTTTACAGAGCTTTTGCTTCCCCTAAGCAAAGGACAAAAAGCAAAGGGCAAAAAGAGGAGAGATCTAAAAGCAATTAGTTTATAAATCCTTGAAGGCCCTGAATTACTGGACTATATTTGCCCTCCCTGTTTAAAATAGCTCTATTGAGGTATAATTGACTAACATTGACTGTACATATTTAAAATATACCATTTGATAATATTTGACATATGTATATACCCATTAAACTACCACCATAATAAATATAAAAGTAGGACTTCATCAAAATTAAAAGCTTCAAAACATACTGTTAATAAAATGGAAATACAAGCCACAGAATGAGAGAAAATATATGCAAATCACATTCCTCATTAAGGACTTGTGTCCAAAATGTATAAAGAATTAAAAACTCAGTAACAACAAAGGAAAAATTCAATTAATATAGAAATGGGTAAAAGGTTTGAACAGACATTACTCTAAAGAAAAAAAAGTTATCAAATAAACATATAAAAAGATGTCACCCATCATTTGTCATCAGGGAAATGTGAATAAAAGCACAGTGAAATGCAGCTATTCTCCTATTAAAAGGTCTAAAATGGAAAAAACTGACCATGTCAAATGTTAATGCAAGTATGGAACAACTACTATCTGAATACAAAGCCAATATTGCATACTTATAAAAATCTTCATCTAATACAAATTTCTGTTTTGGTCACCTGTTTAGCTGCTATCAAAAGTAATCTCTGGGGTGCCTGGGTGGCTCAGTGGGTTGAGCCTTTGCCTTTGGCTCAGGTCATGGTCTCAGGGTCCTGGGATTGAGCCCTACATCCGGCTCTCTGCTCAGAGGGAAGCCTGCTTCCCCCTCTCTCTCTGCCTTCCTCTCTGCCTGCTTGTGATCTCTCTCTCTCTCTCTCTCTCTCTCTGTCAAATAAATAAATAAATAAAATATTAAAAAAAAAAAGTAACCTCCAAATCTCAGTGGCTTACAACAAAAGTTTAGTTCTTACAAAGTCCTATGTGATCTAGTGGCTCTAAGTGTAGACTGGTGGCTCTCCTCTATTACTGACTGGGAACCAGGATTCCTTCAAGCATATGGTCTCATTATCCCAGAATTCCTTCTTCCTGACCACGTAGACAGGAGATAGAGTGAGGCAGAAATACCACTTAGTGAACCATCTTGTCCTGTGACACAAGTCACTTTGGATTACGTTCCATTCTCCAGAACAAATTACATGACCAACCTAATGGGTTTTTGCTACAAATAGTTAATAATTAATTGTCTTTTATGTATTTTCCCTGCCTGTGCTCTGCAAATATCCTCTTCAGATTTGAGAACTTTTGTTCCAAGCTTCATTCTCTCCTTTTCTAATACCTTCAACTGTTGAATCATTTCCAATTTCCAGATTATTGAAAACATTTGGGTTGCCTTCATTTTCCCTTAAAATCATCTTCCTCTTTTTAATCCCAGCATTTTACAGTTTCACATTAAATGAATGTTCTATCTATACACTCTGACAGCCCAAAGCCTCTCTCATCATAACATTTAGATCACTCTCGAGCTACATGAAGGGCCCTCTCATAAAATTCAACCATTCTTACTCTGCTCTCATCCTACTGAATGTCTATTGCACTTTTCACAACTCCCTTTCCTAAGTGAATATCTTTGTTTTTTGGTTCTCCACTACTTCTTCTGGCATAATCCTTCCATAATACATTCCTTCTCAGTACTCTTTTTTTTTTTTAAGATTTTTATTTATTTTACAGAGATCACAAGTAGGCAGAGAGGCAGGCAGAGAGAGGGGGAAGCAGGCTCCCCGCCAAGCAGAGAGCCCGATGCGGGGCTCGATCCCAGCACCCCGAGATCATGACCTAAGCCGAAGGCAGAGGCTTAACCACTGAGCCACCCAGGTGCCCCCCTTCTCAGTACTCTTAACTGTGGCCCAGTTCCTGCCCCTCTACTCTTCTCCCTTCATGGTACTATCATCTTAACTGATTTTTTTAAGTGTAATTAATAACAAAATAATTCAATATATTTCTATAACTATTCTCTTCTTGCTAGAGAGTTACAGTTCCGGAGTTAGAAAGATTGCACCACCTAAACATAGAGTCAGGGATGTGTTGGAGGTGGAAGGGATATTTTGACTACAACTTTTCATTTTTCATTTTAAGGCAAGTCACAATATTCTGTGATTTGACCAAGATCATCCCACTGCTAGCTCTCAGGAAAACGGAGACTAGAACCCCATTCCTCAATATCATATCCATTAAACTAGGCTGATTCCCTGATTTTTATTAATTCTTCTCTCTTTGTTTCCACTGATTTTTCAATATACTCTGAATAAAATTCAGATAGTTAAAGATCTAAATCTTACGAAGAATAAAGGTATCTGAGTAAGGAACCAAATCAAAGTAAAGGCAAGTGTTGTTAATTATAAGACAATCAAATTGTTTATTTTTTTTTAAAGATTTTATTTATTTGTCAGAGAGAGAGAGAGCACAAGCAGGCAGAGTGGCAGGCAGAGGCAGATGGAGAAGCAGGCTCCCTGCCGAGAAAGGAGCCTGATGTGGGACTCAATCTCAGGACACTGGGATCATGACCTGAGCCGAAGGCAGCCACTTAATGGACTGAGCCACCCAGGCATCCCTGAGTTGTTTATTTTTATTCTAGGGAGAAACTTCCATTTATTTACCTCATTTAAAAATTTAATCTATGAGTTTTTGAAATTTTAGGAGTATGAAAGTTTGAAAAAACATTTTAATATTAAATGTCACCTTCTTCTGATAAGGAGGTTTAATCAGTTTTTTTTTTAGCATAAGAATAATTCTCCTGATTGGTTGTGATGAATAATTTTCACAATCCTGAATGCCCCTATTCTCTGACCCATCCCTTTTAATGTGCTGAGTTGTCTACCCTACGCAGGCAGCTCAAAACATCATCACCCCTGCTCCACCTTCTCACCTGACAACACTCAGGCTCCAGAAAGCCTTCCCTGATCCTGAAACTAGATCTGGCCTCCCAGATTCCATAACATCTTTGAGTAAGCTAAAGCACTACAAGAACAATTCATTCTAAGATTAAAGTTCCAGTTAAGAGTTTCTGTTCAGAAAGCTATGGACAAAGTGTTCTTGGAATCATGTCTCAGGTTAGCAACATAGACATGGATGTTACATTCTTTTATATAGAAGTTGAGATGGAAGTTTCAGTCAAGATTCTAAAATAAAAGGGCAACTGTGTGGCTTAGTTGGTTGAGTATCCAACTCTTGACTTCGGCTCAGGTCATGATCTTAGGGTCATGATCTCAGAATTGTGAGATGGACCCTTGCATCAGGCTCCATGCTAGGGGCAAAGTATGCTTGTCCCTTTCCCTCCCCCTCTGCTCTTCCCCCTCTCTCACCACCCCAACTGGTGCTCTCTCTCTCTCCCAAATAAATAAAATATCTTTTTAAAAAAGATTCTAAGGCAATAGATAATAAGTGCAAAACAAAACCAAAACACAGACCATTCTGCAGGAGATTTCTGGCCCCCTAGCCTCTCCTTCCTTCCTTAGTACTGGCTTGCACCCCCACAGGTGTCACAAACAGTAGCAGTGATTCAGTGGTAAAACAAAAAAGAAAGAAGCTTCCAGCCACACCCCTTTCACTAGTTATAGATGTCAAACCTATAGCATGACCTAGGTGATAAGAACTAGCATGGTCAAGCTTTAAGCCATGGTGGGTCCTATAGTAGCACTATGTTGTGGAGTCCACACTGACATGGAATTAATGGGCATGTTGCACAGTTTAAATGGAATGCATCAAGCAGAAAATTCTGGATTGTACTATATTATGTGCATTCACTAAATTGAAGAAGTTTTAAAAATTCTCCCTAAGTAATTTCCTAGAAATTAGTACTTAACTCAGCATATATGGACTTGTGGTTTCTTGAGAAGTGAGAGTTCTTAGGAGCCTCTTGCAGCTATGGCATTGTCATGAGTTCTTTGGGACTTGCTTTTCTTCTCATTCATTAAAGTCTCTTTAGATAGTTTTATCTAAACCCAAACCTTTATTTACCATCTAGACCATGATGGCTCCCAAATGTGTATTTCCCAATTGAGACACTTCCTCTGAGCTCCAGATGCATAATACATTCAAGTGTGTGCAATATATAAAGTCATACAGGGCTTATGCTTAGAAGAGCCACCCTTTAGTTTGCTGCGCTGCTGCAGCCGTGTTGAAATTATTAATCTTTTTTTAAAGACAAGGGTCTCCATATTCATTTAGCACCAGGCCCTGAAAATTATGTACCCAGTCCTGCTCATAGCCTTCATTCCATCTCCACAAGCATACCTAAATACACCGTAAATATCTCACAAGCTGATCTATTTATCTTCCCTCAAATCTGAGCAAGATTTCCTCCTTCAGTGGTAGCAGCAACATCTATCTTGTTGAACCCCCAGCACCTCAGAGCCATCCTTGATCCCTGCCTCTACCTTACCTCTCATGTCGTAAAGGCCTTTTGACTTTCTTCTAAATCCCTTTTTAATCTTCTGCCTTCTTTCCATTATTACTCCTTCCACCCTCATCCACGCTGCCATCCTTTCTCAGCTATATTATTACAAATGTTTCATAGCTAGCTTGCCTTCATCTGCCCAAATCCTTTGTAATCCCTGCTCCTTGTAGTATCAAGAATGGTTATTTTAACACAGATCTCACCGTGTAACACAAATACACTATCAAACACACACACCCTTGCAATGCTTAAACCCTTTCAAAGCCTTCCCATTACTCTTAGATTACATTGGACCCCATGGTCTTGTCCCTTACTACCAGTATTTTTTAATATGTTTACTTAATAATCATTCTCCTCTTTCTCCAACCCCACCCACATCCTAAATGTCATAATTATAAAAACTATATTTTGTTTTGTTTACCACTTATACCAGGACAAGCATGACACAAAGTAAATATTCACTGCAAATCTGATCAATAAATGCATGACTAAAAAATGCAAGGAAGAAAAAGAAAGGAGGCAAGGAAAACTGGACAGAAGGAGGAGTATAAAAAAGGAAGGATAAAGGAAAGGAGAACTGGAGGGGGGGGAGGGAAGGAGAGAGGGAGGGAAGATAGGAAGGAAGAGAGGGAGGGAGGAAGGAAATGGAAGGGAAGGGAAGGAGGAAGGGAGGGAGGAAGGAATAAGGAGGGAAGGGAGGGAGGGAGGAAGGAAAGAAAAGCAACTGGTGGCAGATATACTAAGGTTTATGTTAAATCTTTATCTTAATTTATCAAATGTTCTGGGGATATTTTTTCTAACATGGAACTTGTAACTAAACAGATACAAACCTACTAGTACGGGTTCTTTTCCACAGAAAATGCAGAAATATCCTGAAGAGTTTTATATCAGATATAGAAAAAAATGATTTTGAGTGCTGTTTAGAGATGAAAATACTGCAGACTAGCTAAGAGTCTATACCATGGGTGACAAACTCAAATGTCTCCATGGGCCAGTCACCTAACATAAATTATCAAAAACAACCAAATGTCAAAGAATCAGGTGTAAGGGCTTTTGCTAGCTGAAAAGCACATACCCCATTAAAGGAGGCAACCACTACTCTGTACTGACCAACAGCTGCTCAATGGGAAAACAGGTCCAGTAGTACCTGGTGTTGCTACTCTGTCAAGAGAATCTGGAATTCTGATGAGTGTCAAACTTCTCTATTAAAATAATATGCAGTCCAAACAAAGCACTTTGTTTGCAGTATGGAGCCTTCTGGTTTATAGGATCTAGTAATAGTTGTTATGAATGTATTCAAAGTCATCAGAACCTCCACATCGTACTAAATAGTCTCATCACTTCCTTGTGAGATTAAATTATAAGGAGATAAGTAAATTTGGATTTGTAGGTTGTATTTACAATCAAGAATCAGCAAGAAGGAAAGAATGTTCTTCTACGATATGTTTAAATGAGACCCAACTACCTGGAATTGTGAAGTACAGCTTGGAAAATCTGACACACTTGGACCAAATTTGTGAAAATGATTTAAAAGATTGAAGTTTACTGAGATTTGAGGGCTCCCTAAATGCTCACTATTTGTTAAGCTAATGAAAACTAAAAATGACAGAGATGCTGAGTAAAAGTACTACAGGTATACCTCATTATCTTGACATTGAACCCATGAAAGGAAAGATATCAGTGGGCAGTGATAAACCAGTTCATCAATTCCAACGAAGGGAATTGGCAGTTTCCCTATCCCTGAATCAATGTAGGGCTCAGCTTGGAAACAGGATTCTCTGATCTACTTGAAGTATGGAAATGTTGACCATGATTTTTAGTACCCAGATATCTGTCTCCTGTCACTTCATAGTCTCCAGCAGGGGCAAGGATAGTTGTATACTGGCCATAGTTGTGACAGAAAGATATTTAGCGGCAATCTGAATCTCGAGTATTTTAACCCTAATTTTAGAAGTAGAAACCCTAAAGAAGACAAAAATTAAATCTCAGAATGAATGTATTGGCTCCCAGGCATGCCAGTAAAAACTGATTGGTATAACCATACTAAGCCCGGTAATACCTTCAGATGAAACAGAAAAATCTCATTCACCTCAGAGAAGAAGGAAAGGATATTGGACTGTGAATGGAAAGGGACCATACGACGCAAAATAGTATGCTGTATACTTCTCTATGGAGCACTACAGAGATTTTTGCTAAGGGAAAAATATAATGAGATGGTGAATTGTATGCAAAAGAATTTCAGAAGGTTTGGGGTGCCTGCTTCAAACAAGGACAGCAAGTGATGAACCATGATTGCCAGCGAGCTATTGAATGGAAAAGAAAAGTTATCAGGGGCATGGGGAGAATAAGGAAAGGAAGAGAGGCAAAAGCAGCAAAATAGTGAGAAGGCTTCAGAGGGACAGAGGAAAAAACATTTAGCAGCTGCCCTGAGTGGAAAACTCTGGGCAGAGTGAGCAATATCTGAAGATGTTTTTAGTAAGATTTTTAAGTGCTAAGCTATATAAAATTACTATCTTGCTACTGTGAAGAGATTGGCCATAAATGTCTATGCTGTTCTTTAACTTTTTAACTTTATGTAAAGACTTTTTAAGACTAAAATTTGTTATGATGGTGTTGAGTTGGGGGAGGTGAAGTGGCAGGCAGGTGAGGAGGCAGACCAAGCAACCCATGTATAATCAGAGTACATTTGAGAGGTTATTTAGGATCAACATTTACTTAAATAGCAGACTTCAAAGTGAAATCTCCAATTCATCTATGGTAGTACTAGAATTTAAAATACATATTTTGGAAAGTAAAGTGTATGAAGAGGAGGATCAAAATCTGTGAAAGCTTGGAGATATTCCCTCCCAGCGCACATCAGGCGAGATTTCTCTGTAGCAGCATGCAATGCTGTGTGTGTCATTATAAACTACCCAGGGCAACATTGCCCACAAGCACTGGAAATACTTACCAAGGAGGGACTTTTATGTCTACTTATTTAGAGAGGCACCCACTTTGCGAGAAGTCTCAGTTCATGAACTAACAAAGTTTGACGTGTTTGTTCAGTGCTGCTGGGTATAATTGATTTTAGATTATCCTGATTAAAGCAAAGTCTAACTTTCAAAGTGCTGTTATATCAAAAGTCCCTGTTGAAAAGAATACTTGTGAGGAGCTTCTGACAGTTTTGGCTTAATTACTTTCCTGAAAGTCTCCCTGAAGTTGAAGAAACAAACAGAGGATATTCAAGCTTATGAATGAATGTTTTAATATTCTGACCCATGTGACAATGGGGAAAGCTTGATATCAAATGATAATTTACAAAATGTATTTTCCTCTTTTCCTATTACTAAGTGGAAATAAAATATAGATTACTACTGTTACTTAGGGAAAGAATTTGAACCCCTTGATCTGATTATAGACAACTATCTAGGAGACAAAAATGATATGGGTGATGGTTTAGGAAGAAAATTACTTTTGAAATGAGTACTTCACAATAATTATTATTGTTAGGATAGTTGCATCATGCAACTTGGCTACTGTAGTCTTCTAAAGGAGACACACTGCCATTTCCAGACTCCTTTATTTACAGGTTGATTCATTGTCTGTGTTTTAGAATCTAATGTATCAATTATTAATACCACTTTGACACAGTAAATAGAATCATAAAAGCTTGAAAGAGTTAAAACATCACTTGAAAGGTATAAAATACAACCCAAAAATACCTCAGGAACTAAAACATGCTCAACTATGGCTGCACATTAGATCAGTTGAGGAGTTTTACACTTGATCTTAGCCAAAAGGCCAAGAAGTGTTGAAAAGTGCTTTAAGACAAAGCATACCAATGCCCTAGGCCCTCTCCCCAGAGTCTGGGGTCGGGGTTGGAATCCACATTATTTTATATAAGCTCACCAAAGGAGTCTGATATACAACCACATTTGGAAGCCACTGAATCAAGAAATAATTACTATTTTGAAAATCAATGAACAATCAACAACTGGCATTTATTATGAATTTTAATATATTAAATGTGATTCAGAAGAATAACTCAACACCAGAGGATGTTCACCTAGTAACCAACAGCTCTCAGAAGGAATAATAACATAATATGTAAGTTCTACCAGTGCCATAGTCTAGAACTCTGCAAAAAACTACCCAGATGTTCCAAAATTGGAAATTGCTATTTTACATGACACATGAATATAAGAGAATGTATCATTATTTCAGCTTATCAGTTATTCATATCAAACTATGAAAAAGTACCTCAACCATCATTATAAAATGACATTTTCACATATACAGGCATACCTCAAAGATATTGTGAATTCCATTCCAGACCACCGCAATAAAGCAAATATCACAATAAAGTGAATCAAATGAATTTGTGGTGATTGAGGTACTTTTAAATGAATCGTTTTATTTTCCATTATACATAAAAGTTATATTTACACTAGCATGTAGTCTATTAAGTGTGCAATTGCATTATATCTTAAAAAATGTATACACCTTAATTAAAAAATACTCTATTGCTAAAAATGCCAACCATCATCTGAGCTTTCAGCAAATCACAAACACTTTGCTGGTGGAAGGTGTTACCTCAAAATTGATGGCTACTAACTGCTCAGGGTGGTGGTTGCTGAAGGTTGGGATGTCTATGGCAGTTTCTTAAAAATGAAGCCTTTCATATTGATTGGCTCTCCCTTCCATGAATGATTTCTCTGTGGCATACTATGCTATTTCATAATTTTATACCCATAGAACCTCTTTCAAAATTGGAATCATTCCTCTCAAACCCTGCCACTGCTATATTAACTAAGTTTATGTAATATTCTAAATCCTTTGTTGTCATTTCAGCAATTTTTACATCTTCACCAGGACTAGTTTCCATCTCAAAAAACCACTTTCTCTGCTCACCTATAAGAAGCAACTTCTCTTCTGTTAAAAGTTTTATCATGAGATTGCGGCAATTCAGTCACATCTTCAAGCTCCACTTCTAAATCCTAGTTCTCTTGCTATTTCCACCACATCTGCACTTCCTCCCCTGAAGTCTTGAACCCCTCAAAGTCATCCCTGAGAGTTGCAATCAACTTGTTCCAAGTTCCTATTAATGCTGATATTTTTTACCTCTTCCCATGAGGTCATCATCATAAATGTTAACATTTGTGTGAATGTTAACATCACAAATATTAATGGCACTTAGAATGGTGAATCCTTTCCGGAAGGCTTTCAATTTACTTTGCCCAGATCCACCAGAGGAATCATTACCTACGACAGCTATAGCCTTACACAATGTATCTTTTAGATAACACTTGAAATTCAAAATTACTCCTTAATTCATGGACTATAGAATGGATATTATGTCAGCAGGCATGAAAACAACATTAATCTCTTTGCATATCTCCATTTAAGTCTTTGAGTGGACAGGTGGATGGTCAATGAGCAGTAATGTTTTTAAAGGAATCCTCTTTTTCTAACCAGTAGATCTCAACAGTAGGCTTAAAATATTTAGTAAACTGTGTTGTAAATAGATGCGCTGTCATCCAGGCTTTGTTCTCCATTGATAGAGCACAGACAGAGTAGATTAGCATAATTCTTTTGGGTCCTAGAATTTGGGGAATGGTCAATGAGCATTCAATGGCTTCAACTTAAAGTCACCAGCTGCATTAGCTTCTAACAAGAGACTCAACCTGTCCTTTGAAGACTTGAAGCCAGTGTCTTCCCTCTAGCAATGAAAGTCCTAGATGGCATCTTTCAATGTAAGGCTGATTCATCTACATTGAAAATATGTTTAGTGTAGCCACATTTATTAATGATCTTATCTAGATCTTCTGGATAACTTGCCATAGCTTCTGTATCAGCACTTGGTGGCTTCACCTTGCACTTTTATATTATGGAGACAGCTTCTTTCCTTAAACTTCTTGAACCAAACTCTGCTAGCTTCACACTTTTCTTCTGTAGCTTCTTCACCTCTATTTTGTTGTCTTGATTTAGTCATATTTCTCATCTTTTAATGAGTAATTGGGCTGGTTGTTGTTTAGATTCCCATATAGCTCTAATTCTACATTTTAATATAAATATAGCTATATTATAGATAAGTTGTTAATATAAATATAGCTATATTATAGATAAGTTGTAAAAAAAATATATATATATGTATATATATATATTGGTTAGGGAATAGTGTTGGAGAGAGTGGGAAAATCTCACAAGAAAAAGAAAATGTGACACCTAACCTGAAGAGCTTTTGTAACCCAGTACACACAGGCATATTTACTAAGGCCTAATGGGAATTTTCAATGACTGAGTACACAGCTATGAAGTTTCACATTCTTGTCCTTTGAATCATTGATCTGACTAAAATAACTTGCATTCTCTATATTTTAATTTACACCTATTTTATAAATTTGTGTTACTCAGAAAGCCTACACAATTGCATATTGAAATCTGGGAAAAACAGAGTCAATTGATTTTATTTAATATTTTTTGATGTAGTACATTCCTAGTATGCATATGTTTAAATAATTCAGAGCACTTTTGCTTTGGATGTAATCAAAACAACATAAAACTTCTCAGCAGTAGATGAACTGGAAGAACTGGCTGTCGTAGACTGCTGGGAGAGATCAGTGTTTTTTTTTGTTTGTTTGTTTGTTTGTTTTTTAAGATTTTATTTATTTATTTGTCAGAGAGAGAGAGAAGGAGAGAGAGCAAGCACAGGCAGACAGAATGGCAGGCAGAGGCAGAGGGAGAAGCAGGCTCCCTGCTGAGCAAGGAGCTCGATGTGGGACTCGATCCCAGGACACTGGGATCAGGACCTGAGCCGAAGGCAGCTGCTTAACCAACTGAGCCACCCAGGCGTCCCGAGATCAGTGTTTTATTTTGTCATGTTTGGTATGCAGCTTCATTTTGATTTTTATTACATTAGGCTTTTCTTTTTCACTTCTTTTACTCCAGCTCCTTTGTGAATATTACAAAGGCTTTAAAATAGCATATTGAACAAAGGAAAAGGGATAAGACACCACTGTGGAACAGTGATTTGGCTGTAAAAATCTTCTTTGAGCCAGACGATTGGTTTATGATTAACTTTATTCAGATTTAATTATTTAATGTTGCATGATTTCAATTAAAAAATTTTTCTCTCTTTCAAAGGATACTGTTAATTTATAAGATTCTTAAGAATTGCCAGTGAGGTTGAGGACAAAAGCATGTAGGATATTTCAATGTGTCTGTCCATCCTCTGACATGGATTGAGCTATGGAAGCCCAGACTATTATTTATGCAGGGTACAGAAAGCTATTAAACATCATCCTGGACAACCAGGCAGACTCTGGAGTCATTATAGTTTCAGTAAGGATGCTTCAATAAGGAGTGGGGGACAGAGAAGGCCACTGGGGAATGTGAGCATTCTTTCTGCACTTTTGCATTCAGGTACCTAGGAAATCCTCTAAGATGCATACATTTATGCAGTAACTTTGGTGTGTCAAAGCACTATACCATAGACCCTATTGTTACCTAATCCTTTCAATGGGTCATTGAGCCCTTCCAGAGTTCTCTCTGTAACCAGAATTGTCCCCAAGTCTTAAGTGTCTGAGGGTACAGATGAGGTTCTGTTAACACTAACACCCAAACTACAATGGCACTTAGTCTTCCCTGTGCCACAGCCACCCTAACAGGCTCTCCTTATGGATGTCTCATGTGGCTTGAGAACAAGTCTACTTCCATTCCATTCCTCCACACTGATTCCCACATCGATGGGACCAGCATCAATTTTTTTGGGAATGTTCTCTCCAAGCTTTCCTGCCAGGCAGAATTACCCTGGGTTGGCACCTACCTTTGGATCCCTCAGCACAAATCTGAATTTGGGATCAGTGGTACCATGCAGTGCTGTGAGAGGATTATAGGAATTCAGGATAAAGGATGTCTTTATACCTATCTCTGTGCGGCACTTCACCTAGACCTAAAGTTGCACCCACTGTACCATTATTATGCACATACACCCAACTCCCACCTCACTAATTATTGCTTCATCAACTCCTGTTCTTCACTCCTCTTTACACTGGGGCTCAAGACAAATCCCCAGTTCATGTGAAGAGACAGAGAGACCATGTCCCTTCATTCCCTTCATATTCTCCATACTTTCCTTCTTTCGGTTATCATAGCACACTACTCCCCACTCATCCCTCTTTCTAAAGAAACACTTACCCATATCAGTTCATGACAGTAGACATCTAAAGGGATCATGTATCCATCCATTTCACACACAGATGGCCAATCTCTTAAACCCATTTGGAATTAGCTGGAGAAACTAGCTAAAAGTCCTTGTGTGGCACCTGAAACACAGGGCAGTAGGATTCCAAAGGTTGTGTATTTCAAACATTATACTGCTTCCCAACCCACAGCCCTGGAACTTGCCTTGTTTCTGACTCAGTGTACTTTAGAAAACCATTTAGAAAAAAATGGTGTTTGGTGAAATACCATTCTCAATACCTAACATAATGAATTTGAGGGAAAGAAAAATAAGAAGTATAGAGAGTATATTCTAAATTTTCCTACTTAAAAATTTCATGTTATGGGACAACTGGATATCTCTGTCAGTTAAGCATCTGCCTTCAGCTCACGTCATGATCCCAGTTTCCTGGGATCAAGTTCCACATCAGGCTCCTTGCTCTGTAGGGAGCTTGCTTCACCCTCTGCCTGCTCTGCCTGCCACTCTCCCTACTTCCCTGCTGTGCTCTCTCTCTTTCTCTCTCTGACAAATAAATAAAATCTTAAAAAAAAAAAAAAAGTTCATGTTATTTGAAAGATAATCATATGCAGGGGTATTAAAAGGCATAATGCCAAAACAATGGTACCCAAAGAAAATTGAATCTGTCAGCGGAAGCTTCCCGTTTTCATGACATTTTGAAGGAAGTAGGTTATTTTCAGATGTATGATTATTTTTTAATGTTTTTAATTGTACCTTTTATGTGGAACTGAATAATTCATCTTAATATGCACATTTTAGTTTTCTAGAATTCCTGAGCTTGCCTCACAACTCAACTCTCCCAAGTTCCATGAAGAACACTGTGGGCCACCCTGATCTCTGCCCAAAGCTGTGATCAGTGCTCTACTCTGAAGCTCATGATTCAGATTCCAAATGCATTTGTGGTAGAGAGGCCAACCGTAGCTGTAACTTCCTTCTCTTCACTCCTTGGGAAATGTTTGCATTGCAACTGTCACTCTTCCTCCCATGTGCTTAATGTCCCTGACAAAACATTAAGGCACCAGAAATCCCATTGTTTAATAATAATACAGATTGTAATATTTTATTGATACTTTTAACTTTTTAAAGCATTTTGCTCACACAATCATATTTTATGCTGATAACAATCTTTTCAGAGGGATGAAACTGAAGTCACTAGCTAACTTATACATGTGACAGAGAAGAAATTGTTGAGAGGTATGCCCAGGATTATCCACTTTGTGGGTATCTTAACTCTTTCATTGGAGTGTGTTGACTTTAACACATGTGATCAGAGGCCTTGATGTAATGACCCTGGTTATGTTTTGATAATTTTGAAAAGCCATTAACATTAATAAAAAGTTGAAAATGAATTTTTATTCATTCAGTTTTACATTCATTCATTAAAAATATTTATAAATACCTATTCATGTCTATGGATATAGCTAGGGAAAAATATAATAAAAAAAACTTGACTCTCATGGAGTTTATATTCTAGGAAGCAGGGAGTCCATAAATAAAACAAATAAGTAGGGTACATATTGTGCAACATGGTAATAAGTGCTAAGGAGACAAAGCAAGAAGGAGTTGGCAGTGGGCTGCATTTCAGACAAGGTGCCCACAGATGGCCTCACCAAGAAGATGACATTTGTGTAAAGACCCAAAGGAGAAAGACACTAAAGAGATTAAGTTTTTATAGTTTATTTTATAGTCCACAACTTTGGAATTGCTTACCTATTTATAATGTCATTTCAGTCTCACCAGGGAGAATATTACAGATGAGGAAAATGAACCTCAAGGATTTGCCCAAAATCATGCAACCACTTAGATTTTAAAATGTATCCAGAACTTTAAAAAGAAGATACCTAATCACTGTTGTTTCCACTCTACAAACTTTCCCTCTGTAAATGAAGACTGAACATCTTTTTCAGGTCCATGGAAAAATGGATTTAATAGTAGATTTTTAAATTTTATTATAAAACTATTTAGTTTGAAATGCAGAAATAAAAGTTTTTAAGATCTTTTATCACATTGCAATCATATTCAATTATTCATATTTGGTACAACTAATTGCTTTAACAACTTTTTGTCTACTTATAGTCAGTTAAATAAATTTTATTAAGTACCAGTTATGTATGCAAGAAAGTATTCTGTTTTGTGGATTTAAAAGCCTGAATAGTCAAATGAGTCATCAAGGAATTCATCCAAGTATTTTTTTTTTTTTAAGATTTTTTATTTATTTGACAGATCACAAGTAGGCAGAGAGGCAGGCAGAGAGAGAGAGAGAGGAGGAGGAGGCAGGCTCCCTGCTGAGCAGAGAGCCCGATGTGAGGCTCGATCCCAGGACCCTGGGATCATGACCCGAGCCGAAGGCAGAGGCTTTAACCACTGAGCCACCCAGGCGCCCCATCCAAGTATTTTTTGTGATTGCAACAAAGATCCTAGTTCTCAGATGGAACTGGTTCTGGTGATAGCATATAGGACACAAAATTCATATTCCATATCCTTTAGTACATTTAAGTCCTCATGAGGTGGATCTCAGTTTTGATTTGCAAAAGTCTCAGAAATATGGGTGATTGTTTCTATTTAATTGTTCCTAAGATAACTGGAAAACAAATGCACAAAGATGCCCCCAACCCCTCAGACCCAGAAGACAAATAATGATACTTTGGGTAAATAAAAAACAAAAGTCTCATTGATTGCTCTTCTCATTCTTAAGATGTAAAACAATGAGAAATGTAGTTATAGCTTTCTTTCCACCACACTGAGCATTTAATGCTATAGCATGTAATGCATATTTTCTTTTTTAAAGCTAAGTGAATGGCCAAGTCCTACCAGACTTGTTTTACATTGCTTAGAATTTTATGATACCCAATAGACTAAGGAACAATGTGTTAAATTTCAGTGTGGTGCCATTTTCACCCTGCCTCATCACCAGTCTTTTGGGGTAACCACCAGTAAACACAGGGGGTAATATTAGACTCCCATATTGCAGTCACAGTTGCTACAAACTGCATTTTCCCAGGCCCCTTTGAAAATGACCACTTCATTAAGCAATGGACATGCTTGTCAATATCATCTTTGCCTCCTATAGTTCTCAAACTCCTGGCTTGCCTCTCTCCCTCATAATAAAATAAGCAATTTTCTTTAACTATGCTCACTGTTGTCCCTGTTTACTGAATTAGAGTTTCCAGGTTTGGTAATTGGTCTCCTGCAAATGTTGCAGCCACAAGTGGTTCTCATCACTCAGCTGCTGCTGTTCCCATGGAAACCGATGTGTTTACTTTCAGTGTTACTCAATTTTTTTTTCCATCTCTGTAATTCAGTAAGAAGAAAAATTGATGAGTGAAAAGGAAAGATATTGCCGTAAAAATGAACAGGAAAGGAAGAGGACTTTTAATTATAGGAATTAATAAAATATTCAACACCTACATATGTGTTTGAATATTTATTAATATTCAAAGAAAACAAACTTGCTTTTAGAGGAAAATAATGAAGGCAGGGACTGGTGGCTTTGTGAGTAGCACTAAAATATTTCAAAATCAGAAATAAATATACATCTTATTTTAGACTGGGATATAAAGAAAATTGCATTTACTATAAAGGTAAGAAATGGAAGTTTTATGTGAAGACACTGGTTTTCACCAACTTCTGTAAAGTTTTTTCTTCCTAATCTTAAGATCTTTTGGACCTATTATGGACTGAATGTTTGTGTTCCCCAAATTTCATATGTTGAAACATTACCCACTATGTAATGATATTTGGAGTTAAGGCCTTTGGGAGGTAATTAGGTTTTGATACTCTTATGAGGCTGGGGCTCCCCATGACGGAATTACTCCCTTTATATTAAATGGAAAAAGAGACTCCAGAGCTTTCTTTTCTTTTCTTTTCTTTTTAAGATTTTATTTATTTATTTGAGAGAGTGAGAGAGCGACAGTGCAAGCACAAGCAGGGAAAAGAGGGAGAAGGAGAAGCAGATACCTCACTGAGTAGGGAGCCTGACATGGTGCTTGGTCCCAGGACCCCAGAATCATGACCTGAACTGAAGCAGATACTTAAGTGACTGAGCCACCCAGGTTCCCCCAGAGCTTTCTTTGTTTACATACATTCACCAACAAAAGGCTGTGCGAGCATACATCAAGGAGATGTCTATAATCCAAGACGAGTTTCTCATTAGAACCCAACCATGCTGGCACCTGATTTCAGATTTCCTGCTTCTAGAAATTTGAGACAATAAATGTGTCCACTCCTCTCAAGTAAGGTATGTTGTGATAGCAGCCCCAACAGACTAAGACAAGGCCCTATCACTAAGCCTGTAGGAATGCATTGTTCAAGACTGAGATGCTTCAAACATTGTAAAGCAGAATGAATGTTATTTCTCTGGTAAAATGTCCTGTGATATCTTCCTTGTGTTCCCACAACTTACTCTAAGGTGAGATAAGTTGCAGTTTGAGAAAAGTCTTGGTCATACTTTGGGTCTGAAGACTTTCTGTTCAGTTAAACCTGGAAATGAAAGCTGAGACCCATTTTTATCGCTTTAAGTGTCCTGTAACTGATGTGTAGGAAAGTTGCAGGCAAACAGTGTCATCAAATCATTCCATGCAAATGGCCAGGAACTAAATAATTTTAAATATAAATAAACTATTCACCTCCACTTGATTTATTTTCTAAGGAAGTGGGATCTGAAGAGAATTCTTTGGTTTTACTGACTGAGGTGGTAAAAAGGAAAAGCAAAGACAAGGGATAGGTGTTAGGTTATAGACCTACCAAGAAGAATAAAGACCAAGGAAAGTAGCAAGGAAGAAGACACATAGTGGAGGAGTGAAAAGAAAGGCTGAGAGAAGTTTGGGGGATTTTAAAGGGAAAGAGGGAAGTGATTTGAATATTGCCACATGTAATGAAGCTTTGGGGGAATGCAGGAAGTATCTAAAGAGGGATGTAAAGATTATTGTGTTTGCTATGTGATATAATCATCCCCTTTGCTGACTCATCGAATAGCCTTGGTGAAGACCTAGATTATTTTTCTGTTTTCTAAATTGAACTAAGTTATGACATGATGGTGAGACTGGCAGTAAGCTAAACTGTAAGTTTTACTTGTTTATATTAACTGCCAAGACTTCTTGGCATCCTGCATCACGGGACTTAAATGACTCAATTACCCACCTTAGATGTGGGTATTTCAAAATCAACATGAGGCCCGAATTTTACACGGTACTCTTTCCATCTTAATCTTAGTCTACTGCCTCTCTCTCTCCTTCTGCTCCATTTCTGAAACCTCAGAACCATCCATGAACTGTCTGCCTACCCCTACCTATACATGTATCTTCTCCATTTCATTAAAAGGAATTAATATCCACCTCATAGTTGAATCCCCAGCCCAAATCAGTTTTGTGGTAGAAAACCAATGTCTGTAAATTCCTTGGAGCTCTTCCCATCAAAAGATGGAATCTACTTTCCAACCCCTGGCATCTGCACTGGCTCTGTGATACTCCGCCTAGTAAAAAACAATGGAAATGGTGTTGTATAACTTCAGAGCTTCAAGAAACCTTCATCTTCCACTCACTCACAGTGTTTCTCAACTTCAACACCATTGACATTTTGGACCAGATAGATCATTCTTTATTGCTGGCACTGTACTGTTCAATGTAGGATGTTTATAAGCATCCTTGACCACTAGCACTAGATGCCAGAAGCAATCATCCCCACTTGCCACCTCACAGCCTTTACCCTTCCTAAATAAACTTATTTACCTCAATATTTTAATTTTGGAATATTTTGGATTTTTAACATACATAACCATAACATGTACAGTCTTTATAACATATTTCTTTTTATTGCCTTACTTCACTGACTGGGAACATAGTATTTTTTTCCAATCACCAAGAGAATGTTTTAAATATTATCAAGTATAATATTTGGTATTGATTTCTTATAGATATACATTAACTGATTTCTTATAGATATAGTTTAACAGATTAAGGAAATTATCTTTGATTCCTAGTTTAGTAATAAGCTTTAAGATGTTTTTTGATTGTTTGTTAAATTACTAAATTTAATTTAGCAATTAAATTTAGTTTAATTTAAGAGGGCAGAGGGAGAAAGAAAGAGAATCTTTTTTTTTTTTTTAAAGATTTTATTTATTTATTTGACAGAGAGAGATCACAAGTAGATGGAGAGGCAGGCAGAGAGAGAGAGAGAGAGAAGCAGACTCCCTGCTGAGCAGAGAGCTCGATGCGGGACTCGATCCCAGGACCCTGAGATCATGACCTGAGCTGAAGGCAGCGGCTTAACCCACTGAGCCACCCAGGCGCCCCAAGAAAGAGAATCTTAAGCAGGCTCCATGACCATCAGGGACCTGCCACTGAGGCTCAATCTCACAACCCTGAGATCATGACCTGAGTCAAAATCAAGAGCCACCCAGGCACCTCTGAATTTTTAAATCTTTTTTTCCATTAATTGAGATAATTATATGATTTTTCTCATTTGTTCTGTTAATGTACTGGATAACACTGATTTATTTATTTATTTACTTTTAGAGAGGGGTAGGGAAAGGTTGGAGGGAGAAGGAAAGAGAGAATCTTAAGCAGACTCCATGCCCAGTGCAGAGCCGGACATGGGGCTCAATCTTCAAACCCTGAGATTATGACCTGAGCGGAAATTGAGTCAGATGTATAACTGATTGGAGCACCCAGGCACCTGTGATTTATTTTTAAATATTAATTTTGCTTTTGTGAAATAGGCTCAATTTATCTAGTTTTATTATCCTTTTTGTACATTGCTAGATTTAGTTTCCTAGTATTTTAGGGCTTTTTTATCTATGTTTATGAGTATGGATGGTTTGTGATTTTTCTTTGTTGACATATTCTTATTAAGTTTTATTACCAAGGTTATGCTGGCCTTATAATATGAATTTGAGAGATTTATGATTCTTTTTCATTTTCCCTATCCTCTGACATTTTTTGTGTTCCGAAAGTTTGACTGCTAAGAACAGAGTCACCCAAGCTATCCTGCTTTCTGCCTCTTATTTACATTTGGGTATGGGAAACAAGGATTAGAAAACAGATGATAAGAGGAGGAGGTGATTAGAGTATTCTTCCCACTATCTCCAGGTTTATTTGGGGCTACTTTTCTTTTAAACTACAGATTCTACTAGGAATCCCCTCTTGTGTGGCTTTACCTTTCATGGCCCTCTGATAGCCAGATTCATCTTTCTTGCTCCTTTAGATCTGATGGCAGTAGAGGCTTCCACTCTTGCAAATCTAGGAATGCCTCACCATCTTTTGTTTGTACTCTTAACCATGTTCACACCTCTATAAATAGTTCATTCCTTAAATTCTCTTCACTTAAACTTTTTCATGCATGCCACCTTTCTACCAGCATTTTGACTGAAGATCAGGTAGTTTAAGAACTGGACCAGTGTTAAGAAGTAAAGTCTCAAAATGGGGTTCTGAGTTTCAGTTGTTCATGTGCTTAATGAACACATGGATAATCTTGCTGGAGGAAATGTGACACAAATATTCCATGACACTCAGCAGCTTCAGTTATTTAAATTATCACTGGTAGTGGCATGGGATAGAATACTAGAAGAGGGCAAGGTAATGGGATAGTGGCTCTGGGATTTAGTTGCTATGGTGACAGTGTTGATTGCAAAGATATTGAGTTAGGCTAGTCATTTATGAGTGCACTGGAGAGCTTACAAAAGTAAAAGCACAGAATTAAAATTAAAATTAAGGTTTTGGATTTCCAAGTAATATCGTGAATGAAGAATCACAAAGCTTTCATGATAACCTTGAAGAACTTCCTTATTTATGTGGCCACAAGATAGACATTGCTGATCATTAGACCACACATCTGATTGTTAAGGTTTACAGAGTTGCAAAACATGGTTACCTGTTAAGTCCCTCTATGCTAGGAAAACTGATTGGAAGGAGTAGCATACTACTTGGAAGGTGAAATCTGGCAGATAAAGACAAGGGTGAGAATTTTGGAACCCATACTATCTTGATTTTTTTTTTTTTTTTTTTTTTTTTTTGCTAGTGGAAGGGCCACTCCATCTCACTGTGCAAACAGTTACTCCCTTGCATGAAACATCTTCAGTGAGTTCAGCTGAAACAGATACTTTGCAGGAAATTCCCACACATCTGTCATTGTCTTGAGACCTGTAATGGAGTTAATGTCCAGCCTAGCCAACATGGAGAAGTGTAAGGTCTACTCTTAGGAAGAGATAATATAGATACCAAAGGAATTCCGAGATCTTGCCAATTTGCCTCTATAGGAGCTTAGAGAATAAGCATGGGAATGGATTCTAGACTCCTTAGATCCTTCTTCATTTATTCTCAGCCCTAAAAGTAGTTCCGCATCCTATATTTGTTTTTCCTGTATTAGAGTGCTTTTTTTAAAAATAGTTTTCTACCTTTTAAAGTTAATGATTCTTTTAATTAAATTCTCTCTATTGAAGTTATTAGAGCAGTTTCTGTCTCCTGATTAGACCCTTGATAGACAGTTTTGTAGAGCCCACGGTAATACCATTGAGCCTGGTCTTTATTTATGGGAGATTTTAAAGATTTTATTTATTTATTTATTTATTTGACAGAGAGATCACAAGTAAGCAGAGAGGCAGGCAGAGAAAGGGGGGAAGCAGGCTACCCGCTGAGCAGAGAGCCCGATGCGGGGCTCAATCCCAGGACCCTGGGATCATGACCTGAGCCGAAGGCAGAGGCTCAACCCACAGAGCCACCCAGGCGCCCCAGATTTTAAACAACTAGTTCAACTTACTTAAGAATTATGTTCAAAGCATCTAATTTTTCTTACATTTTTTGTGTTATTACATTTAGTATAATAATAAATATTTCATTCATTATTATAATATAAATAAATTATATTTATTTTATATTATGTATTATATATTTATATATAATTATTATATAATTATAAATTATAATTATATTTAACATAATAAAGTATAACCAGGATAATAATGGTACCTACCTTGTAGATCACTATTATTTTCCTTTTACTTGATATATATATTTTGTATCAGGTCTTTGTATCAGGTCTGTAGTTACTGTGTAGCCCAAACTATCATCATTGTTTACTTTACATTTCCATTCATCATCAGACCATGGCACTAACCTTCTAACTAGACTTCTTGCTCTCCTTAAACTTATCTTTTAGCTACGATAATTATTTTTTTTAAGATTTTATTTATTTATTTGTCAGAAAGAGAGAGAGAGAGCACAGGAAGACAGAGTGGCAGGCAGAGGCAGAGGGAGAAGCAGGCTCCCCACAGAACAAGGAGCCCGATGTGGGACTCGATCCCAGGACGCTGGAATCATGACCTGAGCCGAAGGCAGCTGCTTAACCAACTGAGCCACCCAGGCGTCCCACGATAATTATTTTTTACAAATATATGTATCAGACCATATCACTTGCTTGCTAAAAAAAAAAAAAAAAAAAATCAAAACAAAACCTGAAAATTCATTGTCTAGAGGAGAGTTAAAATGGCAGATTAGCGGGACAACCCCATGCTTACCTCATCCCTTGAACACAGCTAGTTAAATATCAATTCATTCTGAATGCCCAAGAAATCTATCTGAGGACTGAGAGAACAAACTGCAAAACTAAGGGGAGATAGGAGGCCATATCATGGAATGTAGGAGGTTCAGAGACATGATTTGGGGAAGTAAAGGATTTTGAATGTTGCAGAGGGAAGGGAGCCCTGATCACAGAGAGAGGAGAGAGAGTGAGCAAGCAGCATACAGAGGCATCACACAAAGTCATTGCCTGGAAAAATGAGAGGGGTTGCTTATTGTAAGTTTTTACAACCAGCAGAGCCCAAAGTCTGAAGTTTTATAAGTCCATGCTGTGGCTGGTATTGACCCTGGTGGGAACTGCAGTGCTTCTGTGGAGAAGGAGGATAGAGGCCCTGGAAGTAGACACCATGATCTGAGGGTCCCCTGGGATGCACTGGGAGAGATAGTTTCCCTTTCTTGGAGTGCATATCAGAGAGGTGGTATTGCCATTCAATGAACAAAGAGCCAGTGACACCATTGCACTCCCCCACTCCTTAAGCACAGGGACAGAGTCCAACCTGGACTCAGGATTTTTGCTGTGCTTTACTCTAAATTCCAGGCTCCCATATGTTGGTGCAACTGCCTTTCTGGGACAAACTGGCACCAGCCCCAGCATGGTAAGACCCTCACCCAGAGGACCAGTGTGAGTCTGCCCCAAGCCAGGTCTCTAAAATTTGGGGTTTTAAAACTCAGCCAGCATGCCTGAGATAAAACATAGGTACACTGCACTGCCAGGCAGGCAGAGGGCTCTTACACAGACAGGATGAAGGCAGGAGTCTAAGGGATTCCTGGAACACATAAGGGGAGATTGTTCACTATTCTGTGAGGGATTCCCAGATAACAGCTGGCACAAACTCCTCTCTTCAGGGATACAGAAGAGGGCTGGAACTATTTTTTTACACTACCATCAGCATGAACTGACTTCAGTGAGCAGATAGTGCTCACAGTGGAGCCCTGAACTGCTTACACCAAGCTCTGCCCCCCTGCACTCCACAGGTGCTTCTCTACTAGGGCAAGTGTGACTTAGAACCAGAGCAGTGGGGCCCTCCCCCAGGAGACGAGCACAACCCGCCCCCCAACAGAGACCAAGTCTACTGACCATAGAGTGCTGCAAAGCTTCATCTCTGGTGGAAATAGCATCAGGCCTCTTTTAAAAAGCAGACCAGAGCACATCTAGTTAAAACTCACCACACTCTGGACAAGGTCCAAACACTCCCCACTGCAGGCAAGGAAAAACTGCAGAGGACTGACCTGAAGGAAAGAACAGCCAAAACACAATAGCAGAATGCACACAGCATACACCAGAAATGTTTCCTGAAGCACCAGGCCCTGAGCAGTATATGAGCTCTTCTTCATAAAGACATTCATCTCAGGAGTAGAAAACATAACAGACTTATGTTCCCAACACATGGAAGAAGAGACCTAAACAAAAATGTCAAGGTGGAGGAATTCATACCAGAAGAAGAAACAAGAAAAGGTCATGGCCAGGGATCTAATTGAAACAGATATAAGTATATGTCTGAACCAGAATTTAAAACAACAACCATAAGGATACTAGCTGGGGTTGAGAGAAGCATAGAAGGCACCATGGATTCCCTTATTGCAGAGAAAATAGACCTGAAAACTAGTCAGGTCGAAATAAAAAATTCTTTAACTGAGATGGGAAACCAACTGGATGTAATGACCATAAGGATGGAAGAAGAGGGGATTGAGTAAATGATATAGAAGATAAAATTATGAAATTAATGGGTGTGCCTGGGTGGCTCAGTGGGTTAAAGCCTCTGCCTTCAGCTCAGGTCATGATCCCAGGGTCCTGGGATCGAGCCTGACATTGGGTCTTCTGCTTGGTGGGGAGCCTGCTTCGCCTTCTCTTTCTGCCTGCCTCTCTGCCTATTTGTGATCTCTGTCTGTCAAATAAATAAATAAAATCTTTTAAAAAATTATGGAAATTAATGAAGTTGAAAAGAAGAGGAAAAGAAAAATATTGGATCACAAATGTAGACTCGGGGAACTCAGCAACTCCATAAATCATAATAACATTCATATCAGAGGAGTCCCAGAAGAAGAAGAAATGGAAAAAAGGGCAGAAGGTTTATTTGAACAAATTATATCTGAAAACTTCCCTGGGGAAGGAAAGAGACCTCAAATCCATGAAGCACAGAGAACTCCTATCAAAATCAACAAGAGTAGGCCAACATCAAGATACATCATAGTAAAATTTGCAGAATATAAAAATAAGGAAAAAATCCCAAAGGCATCAAGGGGAAAGAAATCCCTAATGCACAAGGGAAGACAAATAAGGCTAGCAGCAGATCTCTCCACAGAAACTTAGCAGGCCAAAAGAAAGTGGCATAATATATTCAACATGCTGAATGGGAAGAATATGCAGCCAAGAATATTCTATCCACCAAGGCTGTCATTCAGAATGGGAGAGATAGTTTCCCAGATAAACAAAAACTGAAGGAGTTCATGACCACTAAATCAGCCCTGCAAGAAATATTAAAGAAGACTCTTTTAGTGGGAAAGGTAGACCAAAAGCAACAAAGACTAGAAAGGAACAGAGAAGATCTCCAGAAACAACAAGTAATACAATGGCACTAAATCCATATCTATCAATAATGACTCTGCATGTAAGTGGATTAAATGTTCCAATCATGAGATATAGACTGTCAAAATGGATTTAAAAAAAAAAACAAAAAAACAAAACAAAAAAAAAAAACAAGATCCATCAGGGCACCTAGGTTGCTCAGTCATTTAGCATCTAGTTCTTGGTTTCAGCTCAGGTTATGAGCTCAGGGTCCTCGGATCCAGCCCCATGTTGGACTCCCTGCTCAATGGGGAGTCTTTTTGTCTCCCTCTCCCTCTGCTCCTCCCCATGGTCATGATCTCTCTCTCTCTCTCTTAAGTAAATAAATAAATCTTAAAAAAAAAAAAAAGAAGGTCCATCTATATGCTGTCTACAAGAGACTCATTTTAGACCTAAAAATACCTGCAGTTTGAAAGTGAAGGCATGGAGAACTATTTATCATGTTAATGTTTGTCAAAAGAAACCTAGAATAGCCATACTTATATCAAACAAACTAGGTTTTACCAAGAGATGAGAAGAGAACTATATCATAATAAAAGGGGTCTATCCAACCAGAAGATCTCACAATTGTAAGTATTTATGCCCCCAACTTAGGAACATCCAAATATATAAAACAATAACAAACAGAAAGAAACTCATTGCTAATAATACATTAACAGTAGGGACTTTAATAGCCCACTTACAGCAATGAATAGACTGTATAAGCAGAAAATTGATAATGAAACAATGGCTTTGAATGACACACTGGGTCAGATGGACTTGACAGTTATATACGGAACATTTCATCCTTAAGCTACAGAATACACATTCTTTTTGAATTCACATGGAACATTCTCCAGAGTAGATCACATACTAGGTCATAAATCAGGCCTCAAAAAGTACAAAAAGATTGAGATCATACCATGCATATTTTCCAACCACAGTGCTATGAAATTTGAATTCAACTCCAAAAAAAAATTTGGAAAGACCACAAATACATGGAAATTAGAGAACTTTCTACTAAAGAATAAGTGGGTCAACCAGGTTATTAAGGAAGAAATTTTAAAAATGCAAGGAAACAAATGAAAATGAAAACACAATGGTCCAAAATCTTTGGGATGCATCAAAAACAGTCTGAAGAGAGAAGTATACAGCAATTCAGGCCTATCTCAAGAAGTAAGAAAAATCTCAAATGCAAAACCTAAACTTACACCTAAAGGAGTTAGAAAAAGGACAGCAAATGAAGTCTAAAGCCAACATAAAGGAAATAATAAAGATTAGAGCAGAAATAAATAGTATAGAAATTTTAAAAATAGTGGAACAGATCAACGAAATTAAGAGCTGGTTCTTTGGAAGAATTAATAAAAGTGATAAACCCCTAACCAGACTTATTAAAAAGAAAATAGAAAGGACCCAAATAAAATCACAAATGAAAGAGGAGGGATAAAAACCAACACCACAGAAATATGATTATAAAAGAATATTGTGAAAAATTATATTATACAATTATACAAATCAATCTGGAAGAAATGGATAAATTCCTAAAACAAGTCAACTACCAAAACTGAAATAGGAAGAAATAGAAATTTTGAACAAACCCATAACTAGCAAAGAAATTGAATCCGTAATTAAAAATCTCCCAACAAAAGTCCAGGATCAGATGGTTTTCTGGGAGAATTCTACCAAACATTTAAAGAAGAGTTAATACATCTTCTCAAACTGTTCCAAAAAATAGGAATGGAAGGAAAAATTCCAAATTTATGCTACAACACCTGTGTTACCTTGATTCCAAAACCAAAGAACCCACTAAAAAAGAAAATCATAGTCCAATATCCCTGACTAACATGGATAAAAATATTCTCAACAAAATACTAGCAAATGGAATCCAACAGTACATTAAAAGAATCATTCACCACAATTAAATGGGATTTATTCCTGGGCTGCAAGGTGGTTCAGTATTCACAAATCAATCAACAGGATATACCACATCAATAAAAGAAAGGAAAAGAACCATATGATCCTCTCAATAGATGCACAAAAAGCATTTGACAGTATCCATTCTTGAGAAAAACCCTCAACAAAGTAGGTTTAGAAGGTACAAAGACTCTCCTTTAATATTTCTTGCAGGGCTGATTTAGTGGTCATGAACTCCAGTTTTTGTTTATCTGGGAAACTCTTTATCTCTCCCATTCTGAATGACAGCCTTGGTGGATAGAATATTTTTGGCTGCATATTCTTCCCATTCAGCATGTTGAATATATTATGCCACTTTCTTTTGGCCTGCTAAGTTTCTGTGGAGAGATCTGCTGCTAGCCTTATTTGTCTTCCCTTGTACATTAGGGATTTCTTTTCCCTTGCTGCCTTTGGGATTTTTTCCTTATTTCTACATTTTGTGAATTTTACTATAGTATGTCTTGACATAGATCTTATTTTGTTTTTGTTTAGGGGTCTCTGTGCCTCCTGGATCTGGATATTTCCTTCCCCAAATTGGGGAAATTTTCAACTATTATTTTTCAAACAAATTTTATGGCCCTTTTCTCTCTCTTCTTCTGGGACTCTTATAAAATGAATGTTAATACATTTGATGCAGCACTGAGTTCCCTAAGTCTACTCACATTTTGCATAATTCTTTTTTCTCTCTTTTGTTCAGCTTGATTGCTTTCCACTACTCTATCCTTGTTTCTCTGCTTCTTCCAGCCTACTCTCCATTCTATCAAGTGTGTTTCTTATTTATTTCTGCTATGTTATTCCTTATCTGTGTTAATGGTCTCACTGATGTCCTCCACTCTTTTCTCAAGCCAGTAAATATCCTTATGATCATTGCTTTAAATTCTCCAGCAGGCATGTTACTTCTATCTGTTTCATTTAGATATCAGGCCATAGCCTTGTCCTGTTCTTTCATTTGGGACAAATTATTCTTTCTCATTTTGTCTGAATCTCTGTGCCTATTTCTGTGTGTCAGGAAAGTCAGCTGTATCTTCTTTCTTGAAGGTAATGGCCTTATGAAGAGGAGGTCCTAGAGTACCCTGCAGTGTAGTGTTCCTTCTTCCCCAGGGTCTGGCACTTCCAGGAGCATCCCCAATGTATGCTGCATGCACTCAGCTCTTGTGTCCTGGCCACTTTATCCCTTAGGCCAATCATCTGCAGAGGCTCTCATTGTTTGTGTGGGCAGTGTTTGATCCCTTGATTGAATGGGGTATATTTTAACTAGATGTGCTGTGGTGAAATGAGACCCATCACTGTCTCCACTGGAATGGAGGCCTCGCAAAACTCCCATGTAGGAAAATGTGGTGTTGATAGGAGTCTGGGCTGGTCTTCTGGGGAAGAGGGCCCACCATGCTGGGACTGAGACAAGAATGACTGGGAAGGGCAGTTCTTCCAGAGACATTGGGGGATAGAGGTAGGGGATAGGGGGTGGGACTTAGTGTAAGCAAATTAGGTAGCCAGTGTCAGTGATGCACTGTTCTCAAAGGTGCTTATGATGATAGGCAGAGGAGGAAAATGGAGCCTGTCAGTTCCTTCAATCCCAGAGGCTTCTTTCCATGAAGCCTGCCTCTCTGGGACATACTAACCTCCCCACTGCGTGTCCCAGCCCTCCTTCAGATCAGTCTTTCCATGTTGTATGTCTATGGGTTGGTTGCCTTGCCTTGTCCCCAAGAGCAGCCTTCCAAGCTACCCCTGAGCCAAGCATACTGACCTTTAAAAGTCCAGGCTTTCTACATATTATATGATTCCATTTATATAAATGTCTGGAATGGGCAAATCTGGAGACAGAAAGGGAATAGAAATGATTGCTGATGGGTATGGCATTTCTTTTGAGGGTGATTAAATGTTCTGGAATTAGTGGTGGTGATGGCACTACCTTCTGATTGTACCAAAACCACTGAACCTACATTTTAGTAGAGTGAATCTGTAGTATGCAAATTATATCTCAATAAATCTTTTATAAATCAATCAATGAATTAATCTCTAGGCTTTAAGCCCTACTGGTTGCAAGAACTCACAAAATTCGAGACCCCTCATTTTCCAAGCCAATTGCTATTGGCATTCGTTTTCCCCAGGTGCTCCCCTGAGTGTTAGTCTGTCTCTCACCCTTCTCCACAACTGCAGCTTTCTCCCCACTCCAGCAGCCATGATCCCTTTCTCTCCCCCGCTGTATCTCTGCAGCTTCCTACCTTCTTCAATGCAGCCTCTTCTCAACCTTCAGTTGTGAAGTTTGTTTGCCGGTCTTCAGATTGATTTCTGGGGTATTATGGATGATTTGATAGTTATCTGGTTGTATTCATGGGATGTAGCAAGCCTAGGGTCCTCCTCTGCCACCTTCTCCCTCTCCTACTTAAATTCTCTTTAAAAAGTATTATTTGAACTAAGGAAGAGAGGTATTCTCTATAGGAGGAGAATAGATCAAAGCTGTTGTTAAGAAAAGCCACTTTTCCTCCACCCTCTTAGGTTTAGTGACAAGGCCTTCAAATTTATAATAACAAAAGACCAATTAATAGGAGAAAAGGCACACAATTTTTATTAACATTTATGTGCACAGGAGTTTATAAAAAAGAAATGAAAGTCAAAGAAGTGGTTAGACTCACACGTTTAGCATTTTAACAAAACAAAAAAAAAGGAGGGAGCTTGAGCTTCAAGGAATGATAAGTTATGGGGAAGTGACTAGGAAATATATGGAGAAGAATAGTGAGAGATAAAAATTTAGTTATTCAGACTTATCTTGATTCTGCCTCTCTGTCCTGGGTGATGTGTGGTACTCTCCTTCCCATGAAAGGAGAGGGAGACACCTTCATAAAGAGAATTTATGCCCTGCTTATAGGTGGGTAAGGGGAAGGCAGGGAAACATTCCTGCATCTGTGGATTCTCAGTTGCCTTCAGCTCAAAATAATCCTTATGCTAAAGTTGCATATCTTAGAGTAGCATACCCTTAACTCCTCCACAGTAGTGCAAGTCAATTTTGAATCTGTCACTTTGCCTTTGGTTTAGTTTAGCTCTTTCAGATATGTCTGTGTTATTGATGAAGTAAAGTAAAGTAAAATTAGTTATATTGTTAGCTGTAATAACGGAACAATATTGGGATTCAAAAAAACAAAAAACAAAAAACAGGCTAGCAATCAAGCCAACAAAGGAACTCTTCAGCAACATTCCATCATGCTCAATTTGTAACTGGGATAGTGTGTTCTACTGCTATCCTGGCTCAAAGGGCATTTCAAACCGGTTTTACCTCATCTCCTGATGTCAGGGAATAAGAATTACCTTTAAGTCAGCACCATTGCATTAAGTATCTGAGTTCTCCACTTTGTACTGGACAACTATGAGTTTCCAGAATGACTGGATGGTAGATCGTCCCCTCGGCATATCAGTGGTATGTGGGTGTTTATTCCAAAAAGCACAGGGTTTGTGTGTCCGTTGCTTGCTCTCTTGTTCATGTGATCATTCCTCCAGCTCCTTCTCCTCTCCTGTTCTCAGTTCACTGTCCTTGATATAATCACCCCTGGGCAGAAAACTTCACTCTTTATATGTGCAAAGGAATTTTTCCATCTGGGAATGCTTTCTTCTTTTCCTCAGTAAATTATTTGATGTAGATTTGGAAGGGAGAGAGTGAGTGACCTTAGGATTGACTTAAAGAATTTCATGACCACATGAAGCACCTGGGTGGCTCAGTCAGTTAAGAATATGATTCTTGATCTCTGCTCAGGTCTTGATCTCAGGGTCATAGGTTCAAGGCCCACATTGGTCCCCAAGCTGGGCATGGAGCCTATTAAAAAAAAAAAAAAGTATTTCATGACTTCAAGTATTAGGGGAGGGGTGGGTGCTTGTTGAAGAAAAAAAATAAATAGATTAGCAATACCCTTCTCTGTGTAAAATTTAGAGCAGTGAAACTACTCTGTATGATGCTGTAATGGTGGATATATGCCAGTATACATTTGTCAAAACCCCAAGAATGCATACCAAGAATGAGCTTTATTATAAAATATTGACTTGGGGTGATAACGTGTCAATTGTAGGCTCATCAGTTGTAACAAATAAACCACTCTGGTGGGAGATGTTGGTAATGGGGGGGGCCTGTGCATGTATGGAGGCAGGCAGTCTCCTGTACCTTCTGTTCAGTTTTGTTGTGAACCTGAAACTGCTCTAAAAAATATTTAAAAAATATTTTTAAAAATATTAAAGTAGTGTATAATTTATTCTCACCAGCAGTTATCCATGTTGAACTGACACATTCAAGATTGTTCTTAAGAAGTTCTTTCTTTTTTTTTTTTTAAGATTTTATTTATTTATTTGACAGAGAGAGACACAGCAAGAGAAGGAACACAAGCAGGAGAAGTGGGAGAGGGAGAAGCAGGCTTCCCACTAAGCAGGTATCTTGATGTGGGGCTCGATGTGGGGCTCAATCCCAGAACCCTGGGATTATGACCTGAGCTAAAGGCAGACGCTTAACAACTAAGTGACCCAGACACCCCAAGAAGTTATTTCTTTTGGGTTGCCTGGGTGGCACAGTCATTTAAGTGACCTGATTAGGTCTGATCTCAGGATCATGAAATAGAGCCCCACATCAGGCTCTGTGCTCAGCACTGAGTCTGCTTCAGATCCTCCCTTCCTCTGCTTTTCCTTCTCATGCTTTCTCTCTCTCTTTCTCTCAAATAAATAAATAAATCTTTTTTTAAAAGGAGTTAAAATAAAGAAGTTATTTCTTTCGCTATCCCCCCAAAATGAAATCGAAATAAAGAGAAAAATAATCAATCTTGAAATGCTTATGGCTTTTTATTTTCTCCATACCACTTCCTCCATATCATATTTTTACAAAGGGCCTGACTGTGCAAAAATGTTTATAAAAATATTTTCTGTAAATTCCAGTCCAATCGCTTTGGAATGTGTGTGATTTTTTACTTCCTAACTCAAGAATTAGTCTTGATTTTCTTTCCAAAACAAGCAGGCTTTAGTTCAGTTGAGGAAATACAATAAGTAATTCATCTAGGCTGTAATTTCAAACTGTTGAGCTTCTGGCAACTTGCCCCTCCTCACCATTCTTTAGCTCTTCCTCCCCTCCTCCCTTTCTCCTCTTCACTCCCACACACCCACAGCCCCCGGATATCCTCCATGGAAGCAACACGTTTGTATATTGGAATGATGGTAAGGCTTTGAAGTCGCTCAGGCATAATAATTTGTTTTCTATTTTTAAAAACAGATCTACTGGTAAAATAAATCAAATGTTAGGCAAAGTGGTATAATCAAATGTTGTGTTTTGTGCCTCTTTCTGAGAAACAAATAAAACTTTCCCTCCATAGGGATGAGAAATGATTTAGAGCATTGGAATAAACTTCACCTCTCTGTCCCCAAATTCTTCATCTTCAAATATTGACTATCTTGATGAGAAATGCAGATGATCCCCAACAGGCCCAACTCAGAGAGAGTGCCAGGAAGCTTAATATGTGGCTATGACTGAGAAAGCAGTGCCTCTAGGTTCTTTTCAATGTTCATGCCACAAACATGATCCCTTGTGGAATGTATTATATTCACAAGTTATAGTTCACAATTATATAATATAATCCTTTGCTTCTTCTCTGCCTAGTTGGAAAAGAGGGATAGGAGCTGATAAATACCGAAGTAAATCCAAGCTAATAGCAGGAAAAGAAATACTGTTTCATTATATATTTATAAATGTATACCCCAGTGCTGTTCATTCCAGTTTCCTGTTTATCTTAAAGATGCAGCCACACTGATCCCTTTGTAGTCATTTTGTTGGGTCCGTAATCAAAGGAGCAAGACTGATACAAAGCGAAGGTCAAGCAAAGCTTTATTTCGTGCCAAGCATCGAGAATCAAACTGACTGGCCAAGGCCGTTTCTTGCAAAAAGGCGACCTCTCTCTGCCTTACAGACTAGCTTTTAAGGGCAAAGGCCATGTGGTTGGGCCTGGCCACTCACAGGTGGCCAATGAGATTGTAACACACAGAGAAAGCTGCACAGTCCTGCTAGGTCACACATAAGTGACCAATTGAATTGCAATTTACCCTATAGTAGATATTTGAACCAGCCTATCACCTTGGTCAGAATTGGCACCCAAAAGGCACCCAAAGGGTGGGACCCACACTCCTTGGTAGCTAGGGAGACAGTATGCGCCCCCACTGATTGGATACCTCCACCTGGCCTAATACACCCTTGTATTTGGGCTTTGTTAACTGGGACTGGTTTCTGGCACTTGTTTTTAAGTAAGTCTCCTGGGGGAAGGGTGGGGCAGGGACAGTTTAAGTTTTACTATATAAACAACAAAGTCATTGTTTAACCGGATGGACCTGCTCTGGCTAAATAGGCCCTTACAATTTTCAAAAAAGGTGAATGTTGAAGTCAAGCTCCATGCAACACTGTTTACAGACATTAAATACCATTCCCAAAGTAATTTCAGCAAAATCCCATGATCTCAGGTATATCAGTGATGAAGACTATATTCTTGACCAGCTCTAAAAGCATAGCTTCTAACAGCTTAAAGATGTGTCCCAATGATGGTATCCACTCCCTCTTAAAATGCTTCCTGAGAAAGCTTAAAATTATAAATCCTTTCTCTGCTTCTTTGAGATCTAATTCTTCCACCACCCAAAACTGGCTCTTCAAGGACCTAGGGGCCATCTCTTTGAAATAGAACACTGAAGAAGATACCTCTCCCCCTGGCTCCTAACCCTGTGAGAAGAAGAGCCTAACTTCCAAAGTCACCTTGCCCCAACTTGCACAAACACCCCCAGTCATAAATATACTAGAAGTTTCTTCCTCCTCTGGGTAATCCCCAATTAGCCAGATGGCTTAGTTATATGAACCAACACCTTCTTCACACTCTGCATTGACTTTCCTTTAGCACACCTCAATATTTTAAAAGTCTTCTTTTGTTTCAGCAGAGTTGAGCTCAGGGTTCTCTTCCCTATTGCAATCATTATTATTGAATAAAATGTCTTTATCACTGTTAACTGGTGTCCAACTTTATCTTTGACATCAGTCCCAGTTCAATGAAGAAAACAATAATCACTTTAGACATTTCAAACAGGAGAAATTTAAAGAAACGTAGTTGGGTATATACAAAATCTTATTGGAAGAATTGAAAAATTGGAGGTGCAGTTATTTCATTTACTGTTTAAACTAGGAGAACTTTTTAGAATGAGGGGGGCTCTGTTAATAATTACAGTAGCATGATGAGTATAAATCAGGACTGTTCTAGACATACAGATATATGATCAACCTAAAGTCAGATGGCCACTACCATGTCAAAATCATACCAGTTAGCTGCTATTCAGAGTTTTGAAGCTTCTGCCCCTACTGTTGTGGTCACAGCCCTAAAAAGCTCACACCCACAAAGCTAGAGACTAGAAGGGGAAAGGATAAGGTGAGTCCCCACCAAACTTCAACCTGAGTGTGCTTGTCAGGAAAACAGTCTTCTCTTCTGCCTCCCCACTGTGTCTGAGCCCCTCTAATCAATAGAACCTGATTCACATCTGGACCCCTCACTGCAACTGAGTATGGAAATGTTATTGATAGTTTTCCAATCTCTCCACAAAGGAGGAGGATTAAATGCTATATAATATAAGCACCTACTATAATCTATCATACCAAGCTATGTGACCTTTATATCAGATTGAAAAATAAATCTCTTCCATGTCAGAGCTCTAAAACTGTGAAGTATTAAGATTTCCAAGTCCCCTCAATGTTGCCTAAATGAACTCTGGACAACCTGACTCAGGATCACTCATTAGTTTTACCCATTGTTAAGTGCTGAACCTAAATCTATTTACTGTGAAAGCAGGCAAAGATGAGGAAGAAGAGTTTTTTGCCCTGAATCTCTATTTAGTAAGTTATTGATAAACTAATACTTTTTCAAAGCAGCAGAATTGTTTTCTACAAGTATAATAAAAAGAGCATAAAGGATCTGTGTGGCCAACAGGAGAACTGCCTGAGGAGTTAAACATACAGTGATACTTTGATTGGGTTTATGTTCTAGCTGCTGAGTGTATTAAGGAATACTCACTAACTCAGTTACTTGGTTTGTCCTTTGGGTGTTACTATGACAGATACTGAGGAATGTGACGGATACTGAGGAATGTCAGATAGTATCTACTGGGGAAGAGATAGAAGAGGGAGAGAAAAACAGAAAATGACCAAGAGTCAGTAACAAAAAAGACCCAGAAAAAGACAAAAAGACCCAGAGAGATACAGAGAGACAAGGGCAAGCACTTGCACCTCCCTCCCCGTGATACAGGTATACACACATGTACATAGGCACACATGCACACCCTAACAACAAGGGAGTGAAGCAGATTAGGGAAGAGATAGATAAAGGAGTACACAAAAGCAAAATGAAAGAACAAAAGTAAAATCAAGAAGATAAAAACTTAAATATTGAGAAAAGTCTTTATAATGCTGAAGCTATGCAGAGAATCAGTACAGCACAGGAACACATCTTAGAGGTTTGGGCTTTATTCTTAATTGTTTTGTTTCTGTGTTATTTTTGATATTTTTGTTTTGTTACTAATGAAGAATGTCACATGAACATACATTCTGATTGTAAAACTAGCTTTCATCCAGAATTAAATTGTTGAGGTAAAAATTTAAGAGATTTTAAGAGGAAATATTTTTTGAGGTTTTCAAATTGTTATCCATGCTTCCTTCATCCCATATTTCTACTATTTGGATAATGTGACCACCTACCTTGCTGTAATAATTTTGATATTGAATCAAATGAGTATTTCCCTTTAGTGTGGTTGAAATTCCAACATGTCTCCCTGATTCAGTTATCTGGGTCATTATCTAAAGTATTATTGCTGGGTGGTTCGGTTATGGACATTGGGGAAGGTATGTGCTATGGTGAGTGCTATGAAGTGTGTAAACCTGGAGATTCACAGACCTGGGGCTAATAATACATTATATGTTAATTAAAAAATTAAAAATTATAAAACAAAAAAATAAAGTATTATTGCCAATTTTGTACGCACTGTTTATTTTTTTCTTGCACTTCACTATTTCCTCCAAATTAAAAGAAAGTCTTTTAATGAAGAGTATTTTTCAAACAGATTAATTGGTGAACCATCAAAGGCAATTTTATTATTATCAGGAATTACACTGGGATGTCCACTGTCACCATATTGTTCAACATTATTTTGAAGTTCAAGTTCATCTAACAAAACAAGAAAAAGAAATAAGCTGCATAAATATTGGAAAAGAAGAGACAAAATTATCATTATCATTATTCTCTGTAATCTGATTTACATCAGATTATAAAAGATTCAACTAAAATATATATTTAGAATTAATTAAGTTAATTAATTAATTAGAATTAAATTAGATTCCCAGAGATAAGAAAGATTTAAAAAACCAATAGCTTTCCTATATATTGAAATAACCAGATAAACATCAAAATAGAAAAAAAAAACATCAAAATAGAACATATATTTTATTCATAGCTATGGTAAAAACTACTAAATATTTAGTAATAAATTTAGTGAGAAAGACATAAAAGCTCTGTGAAAAAAATTGTATTACAGGACATAATGGAAGACCTAAGTGAGTAAAAAGAACATCCACTATTCACAATGAGAAGACAGAATGTCTTAAAATGCTAATCCCACCTGGACAGATCTATAAACATAGTAAAATCCAAATTAGAATATCGAAGCAGGATTTTGAAACTAAAAAAAAGTCCAAATGTCAAATGATAAAATAAATATGAAGAAATTACTGAGAAATGTTTGATAAAAAAGAATCACAAATAGGTACATGCCCCACAAAATATGAAAAATATAAAAGCTACTATTAATCAAAACACTGTGGTACTAGGACCTCGGTATATATAGAAATGAATATATGGAGGCACCTGGGTGGTTCAGTCCATTAAGCATCTGCCTTCAGCTCAGGTCATGATCCCAGGGCCCTGGGACTGAGCCCAGCATCAGGCTCCCTGCTGAGCAGGAAGCCTGCTTCTCCCTTTCCCTCTGCAGGTCACTCTGTGTTCCCCTCTTTGTGCTCTCTCTCTGTCAAATAAATAAATAAAATCTTTTTTAAAAATGCATATATGATGAAGCTGACATTACAAATAATTTGGGAAAAGATGAGCCATATGATAAATTTTATCAGGACAACTGATTATGATTTGGAAGAATTTTAAGTGAGTTCATAATCTTGCAATATATATGAAAATAACATGAATTGCAAAGCGATTACCATAGCATGATTCCATTTTTGCAAAGGTATTTGTGTAGTTCTGTGTTTATGTCTGTATTATGTATGTATCTATAGCTTGTTCTGTATAAAATTAAGACAAGCTTGGGATAAATAGGCACAAATGCGTACTTTGGAAGATATGGTCAAATGGGAGGAAAAGATTTTCATTTCTTTATATATTTTCATTTTTTTTTTAAGTAGTGCCTGTAAATAGATGTATGGATAAGGAAAATGTGGCATATATACACAATGAAATATTACTCCATCTTTAAAAAAAGAAAAGAAAGAAATCCTGTCATTTGTGACAATGTGGATTAAACTGGAGGACATAGTGGCTAAATGAAATAACCCAGACACAGGAAGACAAATACTACATGATCTCATTTAAACATATGGAAACTAAAAAAAAAAAGTGAAACACTTGGTAACAAACTAGAATTGGAGTAAGGGGGAGGGAGAGATACTGATCAAAGGAAACAAATTTCCAATTATAAGATGAGTAAGTTCCGGAGACCTAATGTACAACATGGAGACTATAGTTAATAATAATGTATACTTAAAATTCACTGAGACAGTAGACGTCAAGTGTTTTCACCACACACATAAAAATGGAAACTATGGGAGGTGATAGATATGTTAATTACTTTTATTCTGGTAACCATTTTACCATGCATACATACAACAAAACATCACATTGTACACCTTAAATGTATACAATTTTTATTTGTCTAAAATACATTTAAAATATTTTTGAAGTAACAAATTTTAGAAAAAAAACAGAATGATAATTTTAGGTACATTTATGTGGCTTTATTTGCAAACTGAATAAAATATTTTACTTTATATTTCTTTTTCTAACACATGTGATTTTATTCATTTCTCCTACACTATCCTTTAGTTTTCAGCTCTATTTGTCACATCAGTCACTCAGTAAATATTTGCTGAACAAATAAGTTAATAGCCAATCTCTACCCTTTTTCTGTCTGTGGACCTCTTTTTCCTTCTTAAATACAATAGTTAGTTTTGATTTCTGTTGAGCTGATTTAGCACTAATTATTCATTGGATATTTCAGTATTATTTTTTAAAGATTCTTTCATCTTTTAGGGCTTTAGCTACCTCTCAATTCCTTATTTCCCTTCCCCCTCCCCCCTCTCCTCCACTTTCAAAGTGGAAAGCATGCACCTATTGGCATATTCTGTCCATGTGCTAATTTTTTTAAAAAAGATTTTATTTATGGGGCGCCTAGGTGGCTCAGTCTTTAAGCATCTGCCTTTGGCTCAGGTCGTGATCCCAGGGTTCTGGGATCAGCCCCGCATAGGTCTCCCTTCTCAGCGGGAAGCCTGCTTCTCCCTCTCCCCCCTCCCCCTGCTTGTGTTCCCTCTCTCACTCTGTCTCTCTCTATCAAATAAATAAATAAAATCTTTTTTAAAAAAGATTTTATTTATTTAGAAAGAGAGAAAGAGAAAGCAGGGGAGGGAAGGAAGGAGAGAGAGAGAGAGGATCTCCACACTGAGCAGAGCTTAATGCCAGCCTGGATCCCAGGATCCTGAAGTCACTACCTGAGCAGAAACCAAGAGTAGGATGACTTTTAACTGACTGAGCCACCCAGATGCCCCCATGTGCTCATTTTGAAGCATTGATTTAGACATCATATAAGAAATCCGTACTTTTTTAAAATTAAAGGACAATTACATGAAACTATTTGAAGAATTCTTTCATTTGAAGAATAAATTACCAGGCTCAATCACAAGTTTTATTATTCTAGGTAAAAATAAAACAATTCCCCAGTTAACCAGAAGGAGAAGGATTAATTTAATTGTGAAAATAAAGAAATATATTCCCATAATAAAAGCAAAATTTGTTGGATCAGTTCAGATTTTCTACAGTGATAATCAAAATGTTCATTGTTCACAGTCTACATGAAGTCCCTGATACGCAAATCTGAAATAATCTGTTGTTTAAGATGAGACCCCAGTCAAACTGATAATAAAGACTGTTAATGCTTCTCTTGAAGGTCTGGCTGCCTTTATTTAAGTGACCTGCAGGGAAAAAGATTTCATAGGTATAGTTGTGTTGTCATTATTATTATTGTTTATTGTTTCTAATTTCTCTCCCTAAATCGTCTAAGACTAAAAGGAAAAATTAATTAATATTTATTAAGTCCTTTGAAGGTATGACCTACTTGGTAAATGCTACTTCATTTAATTCTGAAAATATATTATTAAATAGCCATTTTATACCCATTTTAAAGATGAGGAAACAAACAGGGTAATAACAACTGAGATCTCACAGTTGGAGATATTAAATTCAAGACCCAAACTCAGGTCTATCCAACTCTAGAGTTTGTGTTTCTACACCAAAACCACACCCATGAACTCTTAAATATTGCTCTCAATCAAAACATTATTACATGAATCTTCAAGTAAGTGTTGCTTTTCTCATTTCATATTTCATAATGATCAAATTTCACAATGATAATTTTAAATACAGTGAGATTCATTGTTATTTAAAATGTAAATTGAAGGGGCGCCTGGGTGGCTCAGTGGGTTAAAGCCTCTGCCTTCAGCTCAGGTCATGATCCCAGGGTCCTGGGATGGAGCCCCGTAGAGGGGCTCTTTGCTCAGCAGGGAGCCTACTTCCCCCTTTCTCTCTGTCTGCCTCTCTGCCTACTTTGTGATCTCTATCTGATAAATAAATAAAATCTTAAAAGAAAAAGTAAATTGGAAGCTTAGTTACTTCTCTTTTAAGTAGACTTCATTTCTGTCTATAGAAATTCTCTGCCTGTTGGAAAAACACACATTAAAAAGTGACCAGTACTCTGATATAATTACGTTCATTTGTCTCTGGGGTTTTTCTTAGCATTTTAAAATGAGCTAAGAGTGCAAACCAATTAACAAACAAAATGAGATTACATTCAAAATCTACAAAGCCAAACACATTCTTAGTAAGTACAAATGTTGATAATTAGGGTTTTAAATTATTAAATTAAATAATAATAAATTATTAATTTATTCTAAATTAGAATAAACATTAAACCAAAAGAGGTATGGAAATAAACATAGCAAGTCAACATCATAACAAGCAACTATTTTAGGGCATCTGGGTGGCTCAGTTGTTAAGCGTCTGCCTTTGGTTCAGGTCATGATCCCATGGTCTTAGGATCCAGCCCTACATCGTGCTCCCTGCTCCACAGAAAGCCTGGTATCCCTCTCCCACCACCCCCTGCTTGCGTTCCCTCTCTTGCTGTGTCTCTGTCAAAAATAAATAAATAAAATATTTTAAAACAAAACATAACAAGCAACTGCTTTGGCAGAAAATATATAAGTATGCAAGTAAGCTCTGTAAAGTCTTTTTACCCTCCCCTCGATCCTTTAAATACCTTTGTTTTTAAATACCTTTTATTTCCAATTTTGGATACAGACATCAAATATCAAAGTTTTCAAACTGAGCCAGCATTGACTCACACTTGACTTTGCAAACAATTATTACAACCACTCCAGGTCTTTGCTAACAACCATAATGAAAAGGAAACAGAAAATAATGAAGTCAACTGTCTGAAAGTATTTTCTTCATGTAGAAACATCTTGAGTTTTCTCTGGTAAGACTTAGGTCTCCTTGCCCTATTTCAGGGGATAACTACTGTAACCTTAAAACCCTCAAGAGACACATTCTGGATCTGACATTAAAAAAAAATAAAAAGGCTGCAACATAAAATAAATCACATAATTAAGAGGGTGATTATGAATAGTATTGATACTTAAGTGCTCAAAGCAGGGAGGAGCCCTGTTGTATAAAATGTAATCAATGAGAAATTAAAGGAGACATATAATGTGTTTTCCTAACATGGAGCCTAATTTGATGCTGAGTATACAGCAGTAGGAAAGCCAAAGTAGCTATTTTGTCCCTGGTGCTATAACAGACAGTTAGGTTTTTTAAAATGTATAGGATCAATAGGGCACCGGGAAGGAAAGCCCATACGACGTAAAACTATGCAGCTATAAAAGACTAATGAAGGAGCTCTTTATGACTGATACAGAAAGGTGTCAAAATAACAATATTAAGAAAAAGAAGTAGGATATAAAGCAACATGTAAAGTATGTAATCATTTCCTTTAAAAAAGTTTTTAAACTTTAAGAGGGGAAAGACAATATATTTGGATTGTTTTTACATAGAACATCTCTACAAGGATGACATTGGATTGCTGGGAGGAGAAATGGGTATGGGACAGAGATTTTTTTCATTGTATATTTGTTCATTCATTTTAATATGCATGTACTGTAACCCAGGAACTCTCAAGCTAAAAATTTTCTCTATGGATATAAACATATTCTAAAATACAGATTTAAAACAACACTCACTATAGCAACAAAATTAGCAGGAAAAAACTTGAGAAAACCTAAAAGCGCATCAATGGTTGATTGTTTCTGTAAATTGTGGTAGATCACCAATCTATTGAGTATAATTAGAAAGAAAAGGAGAACACCTGTGTACTCTGAATAAAACTGTCCACCTGTCATCCCAGAAGCCTAGCTCCTATTTGCTACTCTTAGGTGAATCCTGGGGAGCCTCTTTGGTAGTATATTTAGTCATATGTAGTTTAGAGAGAAAAATATCCAAAAGAAATACTACACTAGCATGTCAAGAACATGTCAAAGTGTCCAATATTTTACCCTACCTGCAAGCTAACAAGCTAATTTGTTTGCCACAGTTTTAAGGATCTTGCAGAAGACACAAGACTTCAAAAGAGAACACTTTACTATTCATAGAATGTAGTAGCCGGAGTTTCAGGTTTTTGTTATACTGGTCCCAGAACTCCAGTCCAAAAGTGTAACCCAAAAGGTCCAGGTGACACCTGCACACACAGTGGGTTGTATTATAGGGGAGGAACTTAGAGCTCAGAGAATGCAAATCTCTTACAATGGCCAGTAAGTACACCTGCCCTTTACTCCAGAGGGAGACACTGTCTCTAGATTCCAAGACCGTAAACAAGTCTGAACTTTGCTCTAGAAGGAGACATTATCTCTGTCTTACAAGATTATTTACCACACTGGAGGTACCTGGGTGGCTCAATTGGTTAAGCATCTGCCTTCAGCTCTGGTCATGATCCCAGTGTCCTGGACCAAGTCCCACATTAGGCGCCCTGCTCAGCAGAGAGTCTGCTTCTCCTTCTGCCTCTTCCCCTGGCTTGCGCTCTCTTCCTTGTTCAAATATGTTCTTTCTCTCTCTCTCTCTCTCTCTCTCTCTCTCAAATAGATAAATAAATAAATATCTTTAAAAAAAAAAAAAAAAAGGAAAGAAAGAAAGATTATTTACCACACTCAAATCCTTGAAGAGACAGTCCATAACAAAAGTAATCGTTGTCTCTGTTGAGAAGATGTACAGAACTACAAGAGACCTAAGGAGAATTGTCTCCCAAAAATATATACCTCTCATTTCCACACCCTTGTGAATTCTAGTGAATTTTCCAATGAATATACCACCATATCAACCACTCTGATTTGGCAAACAGAGGCTGAGATCTAATCCAGTCAATTTTTCTTATCCAGTGGTAGTCTTAACTACTCGTCTATCAACAAGACTCTAAGCCCCAGTATAAGGTCAATCTTCAGGATTGACCCACCATGCGCCACTGGGTCCAGGACCCAACTAGCTAAAAAAAATGCCATAAACCATCAGTGTCTACATTCGAAATCCAGATGGACATTGCCTTAAGCTTCAGTATTGACCTCTCTGCTTGGCTGGAGACATAGATTCAGGTAGGAAAAATATATTTGCACTTTTTTATTTTCCACCTCAGGCCCCCAAAGCAGGAGTCTTAGGGAATTCTCTTATCCATAAAAGCACTTTCTAGTGAGTTGAAACTATTCTGAATGCCTTTTAGCACTGAGTTGGTACCATTGATCAGTTTGGTGAAAATGAAAGACAAATTTCGTATCACTTTTTCTAGTTGAATGACCTTCTCATTGTAGGGATAACTATCTAAAAAGTGAACATAAATAACAACTCAGTTATCTTTCTGGAAATCTCCTCAAGATAACCAGGAATAACCAATTTGGAGGGATTGCCATAGTCAACTATGGTCAACAGAAATCACTGAAGCTTTTCTCTAGATCCTTGAAAGTGTCATACAACCATCTCTAAGATGCAAATCACTATTTGTGGGATAGAAGCAAATTAATGCCTGCCTTCCATACAAGAAGTACACTTGCAGTGGTGCATATGGTGCCCTTGGGAAAAAAAAAAAAGTATTGTTTACATTTTGGGGTTCCTCAAGAGAAGTTTACATCAGGCTAGATACCTAGGTTAATAGTGCTTCCAGTGTGCCTGTCAACCAGCTATTGAGCCTTAAGTTTCCCAGTTCAGTTCACATAAGTGAATCTGGTTCTTGTTTCTGGAATGACTATCCAAGGAAAGTCAGTCCAACCTGTCCTGTTTGTCTAGGCCACCAACCAGGATGGCCCCTATTTCTGAATCTCTCACAGAAATCATTGTCAGTATATCTAGATGTTTGCCCACCCTCATTCTCATACCTATTGCCCCGTCATTTCACTGGATGGACAAATACTACCTGGTTGGTGTGTCAAAAGGTATGGGTTTCACTTGTTCCACAGAAAAGCATGAGGAGGAAGAATAGTAAACTCTAAGAACACAGACTTTGGAGCTAGGATGCCTAGATATGGATCCTGATTCTGCCACAATTTTGTTGATATTACTACTGATCTATCCGAAAAAAAAAAAAAAAAAATCTTTAAGTACTAGGAAGCTGTCAAGCTTACAGTACCACATATGAGTTTCTAGACTTTGTAAAGTTTGAAAGCTCAAATTTTATCATTGGCAGCAAATAGTGTCAGTTGTGTTCCTTGAAGCAACAGGCTCACTTTGTTCATTTTTGAGAAAATGTCTGCCAAATTACCAAATCTGAATAACTATAGTTTGTCAGCCAATCGTTTTTTCAAGTAAAAATGTTCCATGAAAAACCAGTTAGTTCAACTTACAAATCAAACAATCACACAAGGGCTTTTTTTCAAAACAATCATCATACTACCGTATATAGCAAAAGGGCTTAATGAATACTTCCTGCCTTGTCATATAGAATATTAAAATGATGTGTACTCAAAAGTTGATATTTAGTCAAATTATCATTTGTACTCCTTTATCAAAGACAATCTTAAGTGAAACTCATTTGGTAATTGACAGGGTTTAGAACACGGTGGGCCTAACGTGGCAATTTGGCATACTGAATATTTTAAACTGAAGGAATCTGAGAAACAACACGTACAAGAAGGACTCTCTCGGGGCACCTGGGTGGCTCAGTGGTTAAGCCTCTGCCTTCAGCTCAGGTCATGATCTCAGGGTCCTGGGATTGAGCCCCACATCGGGCTCTCTGCTCTGCAGGGAGCCTGCTTCCTTCTCTCTCTCTCTCTCTGCTTGCCTCTCTGCCCACTTGTGATCTCTCTCTGTCAAATAAATAAAATCTTTAGTATATGTGCTGCCGAAGCGAGCACCAAATAAATAAAATCTTTAAAAAAAAAAAAAAAAAAAGAAGGACTTTCTTACATGTCCCTTCTCCCCTAAAGTAGGTCATAAGACCCTCAAGTGAGAAGTGCCTTCCCCATACCTGAAAGAAAGGAATATCCTTATCTCCAAAGATAGAGAAATATCCAAAGGAATCCAAACAAATAGGCCTTGTTCAATTTTTTACAGTTTACTACCCTTAGATCATATCCCTTTTGTTCTGTCATGTTTTTCTACAACTTTCCGTTCCTCATCGAACCTATTATAAAAATGCTCGAGCTTAGCTACTTCTTTAGGTCTTTATTTCTTTATAAAGATTCTGAAGTCACACAAACTAATAAATTTGTATGTTTTTCTCCTGTTAACTTCTTTTGTCATTCCAGTTTATAAAGCTCCAAAGAACCTAAGATGGATGGATAAAGAAATTCTTCTCCCTTACTCACTGAAGAACAAAATAGCTATTAGTACAGTTTGGTGCTATAGACCTAATTTGTGCTCAGGACCAGCATTTTTACCTACCATTGTTATGCACCATTAGTGCAAATGTCAACATAGTGGAAAAGACAAATAACTTTCTAGTACTATTGTAGAACTAGGTTGATCTCATGGAAACTTTAAAGTGTTTTAGAGATCCAGGGATTTGCAGACCACATTTTGAAACTGCTGGTCTCTGTGAATATGGTAAATTCCTAAACTAGGGCAAGTACAGTAGAAATGGAAAAGCAGGGCTGTGTAGGAAAGAAATTTTTGAGTACAACACACAAGATTTTGTGACAAAGTACATGTGAGAACTATAAAAGAAGGGGTCGATCTTGCTGAAAATTGGCTGACTACCTGATATTAACATAAGGAACAAAAGAAAGTGGCAGGAAGATCAAGCAATGGGTCTATTTATATGAGGTTTTCAAGACTAATTTTCCCTGTAACCAAAGAAATACAAGGGAAAATAATTTGTTCAGAGACAAAGATCCCAAGTATAGATGAGTTGATGGCTGAAGTTATCATCTAAGCCAGCTACTATTGGAACTATGGTGACTTCATTGAAGAAATTATAATTATAAATCTAGAATTATAGGAATTATAATTATAAATCTAGAAATAACTGAGAGAGGTGTTTCACTGAATTCTCACATAGGCATCAATAATAGAAGATTCTAGCCACATTGGAATTTGGGTCTACAACAAAAAAAGATAACACCTTTAGCATAAATATAGTGTCCTTGACAACAGATGGCAAACTTGGCTAAGACATTAGTAACTCTCAACAGAACAACGGGCATCTTAACAAGGATATGGGCTGTCACTCATTGTCCCTGGAGCAAACATCAGCAGTCTCAACATCAGACATCATACTCCTTGGAATAAGCTTCAAGGGTCATCAGTAACATTGGCAGTAAAGCATTGGGTGGCCATCAGCTACAGAGCTACATATGGAGTTTGCAAAAAAGAGAATCTCCATCTGAGACAGAGTAGGAAGAGTAGGGTACAGGTACATGATAATCAAAGAGCTAGTTCATGGAAACCATGAGAGATTATCTCTGGAGAAAATTCCCAATGCTCTTTGTGAAGAATTTACAGCAGGACATGTGTTCCCACAGGAATGTAAGAAAAGTCAGAGAAATATTGTTCTGAGATACTATTTTTCCTCCCTCAGTGATAAAACCTAGCAAATGATTGATGATTGGGCATAAACAAAACCTTGACACATGAAAATTAATTTTCTGGTTATCCTTATCTTCCACAGTATTGGCTTGATCCAAAATTCTATTTTAAGAGAAACCTGTTTTCTCCAAGAAATGTTGATTTAATTATAAATCAGAAAGTGAAGAAGTTTCCCTTTTTAAAAAAAGTCATTTGCTATGGTTTTATTTTATCCTCAAAGACTCCATCTGTGTCTGATCATTAGTGATAACCACATAATCACTACAGAGTCTGGCATTTTTAATATCTATTTTCCACTCTATGTAATACTAGTCTTCAGAGAATTTAAGTTGCTTCATTATATTTTAGGATGGTTAACCTACCCAAAGAATTCCCGTTACATATACACTGAAAAGTTCTGTAACCTGACCACAGCTGAAATAAAGTATTGCACTGTATGGAGCTTTTAAATGAAGATTTATTAAATGCATTACTTACTATAAGTTATAAAACCTAAGAAGATAATTAAAGAATTATGAACCCAAAATATATACTGAATACTTATAAAATGTTGGTTATCTTCTATTACCTAACAAAAATAGGTCATGAATAGAAATTACCCACCACTCTCCCCCTCACCACTAATGTCCAACAACACTTTTTTGCCATTCATTAAACAGGACAAACTTGTTCCTGCTCAAAAGATTTTGTACTGGTTATTTCCTTTCGTACTGGTTTTGTATTTCTGCACAACAAAAGACCTCAAAACTTCATGACTTAAAACAATAAGCATTTATTACCCCACAGTTTCTGTAGGTCAGACTCTCAGGAAGGGGTTAGGTGGGCACTTTGGCTCAAGGTCTCCTGCGAGATTTCTGTAAGGTGTCAGCTGGGGCTGTCATTCGAAGCTTACCTGGGGGCTAGAGGGTCCACTTCCACTACAGTTCCTTCTCCTGACTGACAAGTTGGAACTGAGTGGGTGTTGGCAGGAGACCTTAGCATCACCATGTGGCCCTGCTCCCTATAGTTGTTTGAGCATCCTCAGGGTATGGCAGCTGGCTTTCCCCGTAAATGTTCCAGGAGATCAAGCTGGAGATGGAAATGTCTTTTATATTCTGACCTCAGAATGTGCATACCATCCCTTCCACTGTAGAATCCGATCATACAGACCAATCCCAATAAATGTGAGAGGGGCTACACATGAGCAAGAATACCAGGAGGAAAGGATCATTGGGGGTCGGGCCATCTTGGACTGGCCTACCACACTCCTTCTCTCCAATCTTTTAATTTTTTCCTTAGCTCACCTGATTCAGGTGTCTGCCGAAAAGCGAGCTCCTCGAAAAGATCTTTCTACCTGTCTAAAATAGATTCCCCTTGCCCTATTACCCTCTATCCTATTATCCTCCATTACTTTTATAACCCTTACCAATGCCCGAGATTATATTATTTATTTCCTTATGTACTTATTTTTTTTAATCATCTATTTCCCAAGCTTCATGACAGGAGAAACTCTGTCTATTCTTAATGCACAATTGGTTCTTAATGCAGACCAATTGTGGAGTATAGTGCCTAACACGGAGTAGGCACACAGTAAATATTTTTTGAATGAGTGAATGATTTTTGAAGCAGTGGTAATGAATTTACACTCTGCTCTTCATGCTCTTTTACCCCATTTTGTAACTATACAAAGAGAAATACTAGCAGAAATCTGAAGGATGAAAAATCACAGGATTAGATCTCCATAATATTTTGTTTCAGTGAATTGTAGTATTTGTTAGCAATTAAGTTTTTCATTATTCAATATGAATGACTTTTACCTAAGTGAAATTTCCAAGATTTATAAAATATTTTAATTATTATATATTATGAGAAAAAGTAAATGATTTTAAATATTGAAGTATAATAAACAGTAAGCCATCAGGAGAGAGTATTTGGAAATAACTGTAAGTGAATAAAGATATTAATTTTGGAAGGAGCTTAATTTCATTAAACAACATTAATTAAGAATTTCTGGTTCTGGTTCATGGTTCTGGTTCATGGAGCTTTTTATTATCTCAATACCTGAGGTACATCTATATCATCATTTTGTCACTAAACTGAATGAAAAAAGAAGTTTGCATGTTTTAGACCAACAAGGGAGAATTCTCTCCACTGACCCTATTCTCCCACATGCAACTCTCCAGGAGGCAAATTGCAATTTACTCCTACTGTACTAATAAATATAATCAAAGTTAAAATCCAATACTTAAATTTCATCTAAGATGCTGTATTTTATACTCTGAACCACACACACACAAAAATGATTAGAAATCTTCTGTCGAATACTCATTTCTGCAAAGTCATTTGCACCTATGCAATTAGATTATCATGGCAATAATCCGTTCAGACTAATAGCTCTCATTGCAAATGTAATTATTCCAGATTTAATCCATTTTAACTGGGTAGGAGAGCAGAAATGGGAGGTCAGACAGTAAATGAACCTCTGACTCTTAGATCAAAGTAAGCAAAAGGATGTTCATTCTAAAGTAGAATGCTAAATAATTTCTGCTGTATGATAATAGAATTATAAAAATGGAGAGAATATTAGAAATTATCTAAGCACCCTCCCGAGCCACAGCCAAAGTTTCCCCCACAATATCCAAGCTCTATTAGAACTTCTGCCAGTGTTGAAGGTCTCTCATCTCAAAGTATTTTTAGAAAATCCAGAGTTCAAATGTTGAGCCAAAGTAACTCTCTTTGAAGTTTCCACATTTAGAACCATAAGGCTAATCTTTCTGTCACTGATCAGTCCTTTAAATTAGCGATTCTCAAACTTGCCTTCACATTTGAGTTATCTGGGAAGCTTAACTACTAATGCCTAGATCCCATCAGCAAAATTCTGATTCATCTTGTTGGGGTGTGATTTGGGGATCTAAAGTTTCAGAAGCTCCCCCATGTGATTCTAATGTGCAGGTTAAGTTTAAGAACCACTGTATTTACAAAGTGGTGTCTCATTCCCAACACTTTGTCTTCTCTTCCCCAAACTAATTCTTCCCTTTTCCCTCAGTTATTTTTCACATGACCTAATGTCCAGATTGCCTCATCATCTTAGTTCAGTATATATGCTCTATTTTATTGGAGTCAATCCTCACACACAAAACCTAGCAGTTCTCCAGTGGTCTGCTCAATGCAGAATAAAGTTGCCATGGTGATTTCTTAATGTATCCAGAATGAATTGCCTTTGTGTTTGAATAACTATGTGGCACTGGCAGCACATAGTGAGCCTACAGTCAACTAAAGCTCTTAATTCTTTTTCTTGTGAACTGAGACTAAACCATGAATCCCCAACCCAAATGTACAAAAGTGATTTTCTGAATTTTCAATTTATTTTTTATCATTTTGTAAGTTTACTTTCATTTGTCCTACCTTGTTAATTAATGAATCATTATTCAATAGCCTAGGGCAGAGATTAGGGTAAGGCAAGAATGGCATTCACCTCAAGGACAAAATTTAAGGGGCACCAACACTCTCAAAATCAAGACAGATTTTTTTCAGCCTTATTGAAGTATAACTGACAAATAAAATTGTAATGTATTTAAAGTATATAATGTGATGATTTCATATATGGATACTGTGAAAGGATTCCCACAATAAAGTTAATTAATACATATTTAGCTCTTTTTTTGTGAGAACACTTAAGTTCTTCTCTCAGTAAATTTCGATTATACAATACAGTAGTATCGACTATAGTCACCATGTTCTACATTAGATCCTCAGATCTTATTCATCTTCTAACTGAACGTTTGCATCCTTTTACCATCCTCCCATTTTTCCCACCTCCTAGCCCTGGTAACCACCATTCTACTGTTTCTGAGTTCATTTTTTTTGTTGTTTTAAGATTCCATATATAAGTGACATCATGCAATATTTTACTTTTTCTGTCTATTTCAGTTAATATAAAGCCTTTCAGACTGATTTGTGTTGCCACAAATGGCAGGATTTTCTCCTTTCTCTTGGATGAATAATATTCCCGTGTGTGTGTATGTGTGTTTATATGTATACAACACATTTTCTTGATCCATTCATCCATTGATGAGCACTTAGATTGTTTCCATGGCTGGGCTACTATAAATAATGTCACAATGATTGTGAGAGTACAGATATCTCTTTGAGATAACACATAATATTTTAATGTAACATTAAAAAAAAACAATATTCATGCAAAAATATCCATGATAAATGAAATATCAGAATTTTAAATAGATACACTATTCTTTTGTATTTGTTTGTTTTATAACTCCGTATTATTATCCAGTGGGAGCAGTCATTTCCAAGCAACATGTGGTTCTCAGGCCACAGTGGCCATCAAACCCCCAGGTGCAGCCCACCTCATCCTCACTCTCATGGGTTTATGGGGGCTGACACTGATATGCAAACCGACTGGACAAATTAGAGCTTTGTATATATACTCGTGTTTTTTTGATTATAGAGTTTTTATTACCATTTGGTTCATAGAATGGGAGGATATTTTGACAAGTGTATATAAAGGCACACATTTTTCTTTTCATCCCAAGCTCCCCAGCATTGCAATAACCATTTGCTTCCACCCCCAGACTTACATGTGTAATTTAATAAACATGACTTTTATATTTTTATCTAAGACATTGATAAATATATTAATCAGGAAAAATTCAAGTAGGGACCTTAGCTTTCTGGTTGAGAAAACTTTCTCTAATTTAAAAATTATTCAAACAATTAAAAATTAGTTTACCTGTAGTCATTTGTTCCACAATTCTCCATCTTCATATTCCTGTACCTAAGAAATGCTCATTATTTACTAAATTGAATTATACTTTTAATATTTGATAAATTAGAATACGTCATTTTACATATAGGCAAAACTCTCAGAAAACTTAAGGTGTTTTATTTAAAATGCATTGTAACTTTTATTGTCCATACTTTTCATCTACACACTGAAGAACGACTAATTGTTTCATTTGATTTACTTAGAACAATTACCTATATAAATGTTTTTTTCTTTAAATAGCAGAATAAAGAGGTGGAAGTTATGGAACATCACATTTTTATAAAGTATAAGAAAGAATTTTCTAACACCTGGAAATGTTCAAACTTAAATGTGAGCTAGTAATTCCCTTGTCACTAGTAGGCTTTAAGCATAAAAAGAACACCACTTGCTCTGCATGTCATAGCAAGGAATCAAAAGTGTAAGATAAGGAGCGTGGACTCAATTACTCTGGAGGTCCTTCCCAGCTCTAGAGCTCCATGATAAAATCCCACAAATAAGCAGTATTAGAGAGCTCCACAGAAGTAAAATTCAATGGTTCCTGAAGCTTTGTATTGTATGTAATTATGAGTCAAAAGGATATTTGGAAAAGAGCAATGTAATTATTTTCATGATTTCAAACCCAGGGGCTAAATGGGCATTCTGAATAGTCCCACTCTCCTTCTAAACAATCCATCACACGCCATTTTGTCTACACCCTGTGGAATCCATCCTACTTCTCTGCCTGCATTACCATTCTGAACTGCACATTCTATGGATTTATCACTTACTTGTAAAGTAAAACATATGTTATTCTATTTGTTCTAAAATTGCTTCTTTCTTACCTTTAAGGAAAATTAAAAGTCATTTATATTGTCTCCATACTTCTTTGCACAAACTGAATTGAAAGGTACTAACAGAATTTTGATGATGTATTTTACAAAAATCTGTTTACAGTGGCCCAAGGAAAGGATAAATTTTTTATTCCATTAGAGATGAAATACATATATTTGGCTTCTTTACATGAGCAGTTCTCAACCTGGCTATTCACTAGAATTACCTGGAAAGTTTAAAATACTGATGGCCAGGCCCCACCTTAAGCCAATTAAATCAGAATCTCCTAAGGGAAAAGGAGCCTGGGTAAGAGTATTTGTTACAGTGTCCCAGTTATTTTTTATGTGCACCAAGTGTGGAGATCCTCTGTTATATTTGTGTATTGTGTTCTCTCTCTCTCTCTCTCTCTCTCTCTCTTCCTTTGGCACAGGTGGAACTTAAAAACAAAAACAAAAACAGTCAGCGGTTTTCAGCATATAACTGATTCCACACCAGTAACTGAGACACAGGTGCAATCAGAGTATTTTAAGTGCCCAAAGAGGACAGAAAGAGTGGCAATCACTGATTTCCAAGAGGAGTTTGCCTCCCTATTTTTAAAACTAGATTGAAAATAAACTATCCTAATTTATTACTTATGATTATTTTTGTTTTGTTTTGATTTTACTATAATACACAACTGAGAAATAAGTAGACTGTAATTTGGGACACTTCTAGTATGTCACAGTGCCCTGACTAACTGCCAGTAGGTTATATCCTAGCATCAATACTGTTGGTAATGAAAACTAGTAGCTTTAATGCTTTTTAAAGTCTCAGATGACTTTAATTTTAAAACTCAGTTATGGGTCAATCATTCTGATTGTTTATTTTAAAATAAGCATTCGATCAAATCTATAGAAGAAACAGATCATAGATTTCAAAAAAGTAAAGATCTACTAAAGTAGACTGTTTCAAAGACAGGCTAAATGACACATACGTGTCATCCTGAATGAAGGAGAAGGGAGTAGGCCTCTGGGATGTCAATGGGAAGGAAAAAAAATTCATAGGAAGTTGAAAAGGAGTAAATGTTTGGTAAACAGATGTTTGCTGGACCATACAGAAACAATGGGACATAGAGAGGAATTTTAGCGACTTTGCTAAACTCCTCCTCTCTACCACTCCTAGTTCAGATTAGAATATAGTTAACTATGGGGATATCTCCCTTCCTGGAGTAGAACCTTTATCTAAACACTTTAAGGCAATTAGGGGGAAGGTCAGAGTTTCTTCCTCAGTCTTTTGAGCCTTGACAATTTTCAGCTCAAAATAATCCATATGCCAAAAAGTAGCACATCATGGGGTGATTTTCCTGAACTGCTTTAAGACCAATACTGTTGTTTGAAAAAAATAAGGTTAAAAGTAGCTTGAATAGTAAAATCCCCTTTTTATGAATATATGTATCTTTCACATATATCAGTCTTCCATATACACGTGAAATATATATGTGAAATATATACACTAAATTATATGTGGAATTTTCTATTTGTGTGCTATTTATCCCTGGGCTTAGAATTACTGAGGATTTTTAAATTTTTGTTTCAATTGTTTGTTTTTATTTTATATTTTTTGTACAAACAATGAATTAGTTGTATAATTTTTTTAAAAATATTTTTAGAGAAAGAGAGCAAGCAGGGAGGAGAGACAGAGGTTGAGGAAGAGAGAATCTTTTTTCTATTTTTTTTTAAAGATTTTATTTATTTATTTGACAGAGAGATCACAAGTAGGCAGAGAGGCAGGCAGAGTGAGCGGGGGTAAGCAGGCTCGCCGCTGAGCAGAGAGCCCGACCTGGGACTCGATCCCAGGACCCTAGGATCATGACCCGAGCTGAAGGCAGAGGCTTTGATCCACTGAGCCACCCAGGCGCCCCTCTATTTTATTTTTTTAATTTAAATTCAATTAGCCAATGTATAGGATCATTAGTTTTTGATATACAGCAATTCAGCAATGTGGCAAGATACAAAATCAATGCACAGAAATCAGTTGCATTTCTATACACTAACAATGTGACTGAAGAAAGATAAATTAAGGGAGAGAGAATTCTAAATAGACTTCACCCCCAGCACAGAGCTCAATTTGGGGCTTGATCTCGCCACCCTGAGCCAAAATCAAGAGTCAGATGCTCAAACAACTGAACCACTATGTGCCCCTAGTTAGTTGTGTGATAAATAATATAAAGTTTTATCAATTTATATGGCTTGAACTAACTCCAAGTTTTCTTTTTTTTTTTTCTTTTTAAGATTTATTTATTTATTTTAGAGAACGAGAAAGAGATAGCATGAGGGGCAGAAGGAGAGAGAAAATCTTAAGCAGGCTCCACATCCAGCATGGACCCATTCATTATAGGGCTCACTCCTCTCACAACCCTAAGATCATGAGCAGAAACCAAGAGTCTGATACTTAACCAACTGCACCACCCAGGTGCCCCCCACCAGTTTTTCTTATGCTGTGGTTGAGATCAAGGAACCTGATACCATAGATTACTTTCAAAGACACAGCAAAGCAAAGCTGTTTTAAATCAAATATTCAAGTTTCTCCCTTACCCTATTTCTTCTGTCTTCCCCTCCCTCTTTCCAGGAATAAGAGTTTATATCATTTTTTAGGCAACACAAATATTTTGTTGGATTATAAGAGATGAGAGTGACAATTTAGAAATGTGGGTATTATGTTTAGGCATAGTCTATAATTCTATATTATATATATATATATGTTAGTATATATATTATATTATCTGTTATATACATGATATCTTATATTATGCATATAATATTATATATTATTATATATTACATATATTATATATTATGCATATAATATTATATATATGTGATATATATCATCACTAAGATAATAGGGGAAAGAGTGATTTGGGGGAAGAGGAGACAGAAATACTAAGTTTGTAGTCCAACCTCTTGATATTTTGGGTATTCTTTAAAATTAGTCCAAATCTCATCTACTATTGAAGACTTTCAACATATTCATTAATCTTATCTCCTCTGAATTCTTATATTGTCTGTACAACACATTTAGATCAATATTGAATTACATTGTTATTTCACTTTTCGTGTGTGTAAAACTGACTTTTACAATGAGAATACAAACAAATTAAGGGCAAGTCTATATCCTACATGAGCCCAACACGACCTTATGCATGTAACTATTCAATAACTACCTTACACGTTCATGACTAAAATGGTGTCTTCTTGGTGGCCTTGCTCAATTGCAGTCAGATTGTGAGAGACTTAGATCTCTCACAATCTACTGGCACCCAAAATTAAATCAGTGATCTGTCACAGTTAAATCAATGATCTGTCACAGAAGATTATGCCATAACATGTTTGACAATAATTCCAACTTGTTGAATTCATTTTTGTTTATAATAACTATCTCTTTATCTGATCATATGCACATTGCTTAATTAAACAAGAAATGCTTGGGGCGCCTGGGTGGCTCAGTGGGTTGGGGCTCTGCCTTTGGCCCGGGTCGTGGTCTCGGGGTCCTGGGATCGAGCCCCATATCAGGCTCTCTACTCAGCAGGGAGCCTGCTTCCCCCTCTCTCTCTGCCTGCCTCTCTGCCTACTTGTGATCTCTGTCAAATAAATAAATAAAATCTTTAAAAAAAAAAAAAAACAAGAAATGCTTTACCTATGTAGTCCAGATATCAGACAAAATTTTTTTCAAAGGATGACTTTAGGGGAGGACTCCCCAAAATTTGCTTGGGATACATGAGAACATTAAAATACTCCCCCAAAATTATGGTAAAATAAGAATGAAAAATGCTGCATACTTAGGGTGCCAGTTGATAGAGTATGTAACCTTTGATATCAGGGTGGAGAGCTCAAGCCCCCCGTTGGGTATACAGCTTACTTTAAAGAAAATAAAAAAGAAAGAAAGAAAACTAGACATCCTTATGGGGAAAAAAATGAACCTAATTCTTAACTCAAAGTATATGCAAAATTAAGTCCAAAAGGACAGATTTAAACAAAAAAATAAAAAAAAAACCTTCATACTCTAACCAACGCATAGAAATTCACGCTGTACATTATTATACTAAGCTTCCTTGTGAATTCTTGAAGTGAGTAAAAACCCATTTAATTTGGTTTAACCCAGCATTTCCCAGTGAAATAATTTGTTGTATAACATTCAATAACATCTTGCAGAACATGCTTTGGGAACCGCTGATTCTAAGATTCAGAATTTCATTCCTGCTCTTAAACGTCATACCCAAATAACACACTTTTTCATTATTAAAGTTTATTAGGGTTAATTAAGAGGGATCTTAACATCATAAGCCTTTGCTGTGTCCAAATTGCTCCTTAAAGATTTGTCATGCAGAAGACTGTCTTTCAGTGTCTAGAGAACCAATAAACAATCCATCTATTTTAAGGTCCTTAGAAACAAAGATGATGGGGTGCCCGGGTGGCTCGGTGGGTTAAGCCTCTGCCTTCAGCTCGGGTCATGATCTCAGGGTCCTGGGATCGAGCCCCACCATCAGGCTCTCTGCTCAGCAGGGAGGCTGCTTCCCCCCGTCTCTCTTCCTGCCTCTCTGCCTACTTGTGATCTCTCTCTCTGTCAAATAAATCAATAAAATTTAAAGAAAAAAAAGAAAGAAACAAAGATGATCATTTCATTTACCAGTTAGTCTCCCCAGAGCATAGGAAGGCTGTTAACTTTCCATTCACTAATACGTTTTCTCAAAGGTTCATTATTTTTCTCTGATTCAACTGTTAGATCACAAATGGTAATACTGTAAAATATTCTATCTGGGAATGAATCCATTAACACCAAAGGAAGCTTTAGATTATGCACAGTGAGACTGCTTGACAAAAAAGAACAATGGAAAAGAACATCAATCCTGATAGAGAACAAAACCTTCTAGCTATGTTTAAAATATTAAAATCTGGTTTGCAGCAGCTTCTGTCCCTCTATGAAAACAGAGAAAGATGGTGAAAGCATAGAGCTGGAATAGGGTTCTGGATGCCATAGTAACGGCATCTTCAGTGATGACATTATGTACCACCTGGTGCTCTCCTGACTAAATTGCAATATTATGTCTCAGTATTCACCAAGGTGGGAAAAAGCCCAGGCATAAAACAGAACAATCACATTAAAGCAACAATTCACCTACAGGTTGGAGCAGGATGCAGCAATCTTTTTTATATTCCTAATAATGTCCTTTGTGCTACCAGGTGTTAGCTCCACAGCAAGATTTGTGAGCAAAGCCAAATTTCAAAATAAAACAGAGAGCTATAAATGTGTTAATCACAAACATGCATTGAACACCCCACTGAAATCTAATTATTTCAACTTAAAAAATCTTACCAAATTTCAGTCTATTTAATCAACAGAGGTTCTAAGAGGTTGAATGACCACACTGGGGGAAAATGGAGGAGGGCTGGATAAAGACCTTGGACTAGATGATCTATCACAACCTTCACTACATTAAAATGCAGTATTTCTGTAATACAGTCACAGTATCTTACAACATTAGAACTGAACAACCTACTTGATTTGAGAAAAGTTCCACTTTTCCACCTGAGTAGGGAAAAACCCAGTTCTGCTGTGTGATTGCTTTACTCTCACATGAGTACCACACCCCTGACGTTTCTAACACCAGATGTGTGAGGGTTTTCCCCAGAAAGCAATTTTCTGCAATACCAGATGGGTGTCCTACAACTTAATTCAATTCTGACACTATCTACATGGACAGAGCCTCAGGTCCCAAAGGTTAAGGGTTCAGTCCCACAAAGATTACATAAGGTGAGGTCTGGGAGTATCCCAAGGACAGGAGCTTCTGTTCCCATGGAGTTGGAGTACAGCTCTCTGAACAACATACTACTGGGCTTTTTATGGAGACTTTATCACAGGTATGATGGATCATTAACTCCATTTCTTTTCCCTTCTCAAGAGAATGGGGGCAGAGCTGAAAATTCCAAGCTTCTATTCATGGCACAGAACTTCTGGTGACCAGCCCTTATCTAGAAGCCATCAAGGAGCCATCCAGAGCTGTCTCATTAAAATAAAAGATACTACAATCACTCAGGGAATTATAAGGGTTTCAGGAGCCCTGTGTCAGGATCCAGGGTCAAAGACTAAACAAAAGATGCTCCTAGTACTCTTATCACTTAGGAAATTATAAGGGTTTTAGGAGACTTATGCCAGGAACTGGGGATAGAGACCAATATAAGCATTTTCTATTATCTCAGGCTACTAAATAAAGGCATTAGTAATTTTCCGATTTTCTATGAAAGAGAAATCCCTTATGGTTTATAAACCTCAAAAAAAAAGTTTTATCTAATGGTGGGCCCTAATTCTTTCCTAGATGTGTCAATATTTCTTCAGTAAGCATCTATGCATTGAGACTTTGTTCCATGTGTATCATTATAAGTGCTATGAGGATGTGTCATCATTGCTGTTCACTGTAAGGACCTATTTAGCCAGAGTGACTCCATCTTGGTTAAAAAGTCATTTTGTTGTTTGTACAGTAAAACTTAAATTGACCCTCCCCCCCAGAGGAACTTACTTAGAAGCAAGTCTGGGAAATCAGTAAAATATGGTCGGCCAGTTCCTAATAACAGAGCCCAGAATACAAGGCCAGGTCAACCAGTTCCTGATACAGAGCCTAGAATACAAGGACGAGTCAGGCCAGGTGGAGATATCCAATCAGTAAAAGTACACATACTATCTCCCTAACCACCAAAGAATGTAAACTCCGCCTTTTGGGCACCAAACTTGAGCACCAATTCTGACCAGAGTAATAGGTTAGTTCAAATAGCTACTATAGAGTAAATTGTAATTCGATTGGCCACCTGCGTGTGACCTAACATGACTATGCAATGTTACAATCTCATTAGCCACCTACGTGTGGCCAGGTTTTTGCTCTATAAAAGTTAGTCTGTGAGGCTGGGAGGGGTCGCTCTCTTTGGAGGCGGCCCTGACGGGTCAGTCAATTCTTGAGCCTGTAAGCTGGGGGTGTTCGCTCTCTTTGGAGACAGCCCTGGCCAGTCAGTCTGACTTCTAATGCTTGGCATAGAACAAAGCTTTGCATAACTTTAACTTTGTTTCAGTCTCGTTCCCCTGGCCTATCATTCTGACTTCTAATGCTTGGCATAGAATAAAGCTTTGCATAACTTTCACCTTGTCTCAGTCTCATTCCTTTGATAACGGACCTAACATTCACCAAATATTTCTGGCTCTCTCCTTTCAGAACACACGGTGATTGCACTTTCTGCCTCTTTATGAAGTTAAGTTTGAACATGTAATTTGTTTGGGCCAATGGCATGTTTAATATGTAATTTTTTTGGATCAGTGGCATATTATTTCCAAGCAGACGCTTTAAGATCCAGTGCATTTGTGATATTCTCTTGCTACTGCTTCCATGATTCTGGAAGCACATATCAAAATGAAGTCTCCATTATCCTAGGTCCTTGAGTCACTCCATGGAGCAGAGCACCACTGCTGCTGCATGTTGGACATGAAATCTAAGAGAGAAATAAACTTCTGTGTTACATGACTGAGATTTGCATTGTTACCACGGTGTAACCAACCTCTTCTATCTGGTAAGAAAAAAGATAATCACTTTTAAGAGCACTTACTATTTACATAACACATTATATATTATTGCATTTATTCCTCACCACAATCCCATGATGAAAATATCTTTACCTTCATTAACAGAGAAGAAAAACATGTATCGGAGGGATTAAGTAACATGCCCAAGATCAAACAGTTGGAAAATGGCAGAGCTACAGATCAAACCAGGTTCTGAATACACGGTCTTTCTAACCCCATACAGCGTGTTCTTGTGAGAACTAAATTCTAATCAGACTAAATTTTTTGAAAGATGAAACACCATAATCTGAAACAAAACAAGTGTGTGATATATATACAGACAATGTGAAAAAAAACTTTGCAAAAATATAAATAAAAAAAGATCTGTTTGGACCAAATTCAATTATTAATAGTGATATAGACATGTCTTGAACCAAATTTATAAGATTTAGTAAAATTTTGATGAATAGAAAGAATGGAGACAGCAACAACGGCTGAAGGCACTGCACAAGCAAACACAGACAGGAAGGAAACTATTAGAATACCAGTGCAACAGAGTATTCCTTAAAGAATGAAAAAGAGGTAATAAGTGGGTTACGGATGATATTTGATGGGTTTTCTTCCTATGGAACTAATTTTAAAGTAGGGGTAAGCCATAAAGTTCCAATTAGCTCTAGAGAAACACATTTAGAAAAATTGTAAACATCTTCGAAAATATTACAATCAAATTTAGATCCTGAAGAACCGTAATGCCTTACCTTAGGTTCACCATTCTGTCACATCTTAAATTTAATTATTAATTTTCCTCAGTAAAGTTCTTATCAAGGGACCACTCTCGACCAGTCAGATAGAAAGGGGTTACTATACAGGCTGCAAAACCAATGAATAGTTCCATCTTCAAATGGGTGCAGGTGTCACTATCCAAGCTTGTTCTCAGTCAAACCTAATCACAGAGTTGAAATCTCACAATGTATAGACTATTCAGAATGAGTAGTAGGAAACTGACTTATTTGAAATGGAAGAAGTATGAGTTGGAATATTAGAAGAAAAAAGAATTGGTTCATGAGTGTGCCTTAATGGATGGTAGGTATCGAATAAATGGACTGCAAGTTATGTGAAACTCCATGGTCAGGGAAGAAGTGATGTACAGTCATGTTTAAATTGCAGCAAAGTTTATGAAAGGTAAGAGCAGAGGAGAAAATAAGAAAGTACCTGGCTGGGGCGCCTGAGTGGCTCAGTGGGTTAAAGCCTCTGCCTTCAGCTCCGGTCATGATCCCAGGGTCCTGGGATCGAGCCCGGCGTTGGGCTCTCTGCTCCGCAGGGAGACTGCTTTCCCTTCTCTCTCTGCCTGCCTCTCTGCCTACTTGTGATCTCTCTCTGTCAAATAAATAAAATCTTTAAAAAAAAAAAAAAGAAAGAAAGAAAGTACCTGGCATATTTATGTTTGTGAAAATAATCAACCAAATAACCAATCGATAAATTAATGTGTTAGAATTAGAATTAGATTGTGGATTGGTTTACAGCTGAAGAGGATGCCCCAAAGGTATGGGGAGGCACTAGAGACTTTTGAAAGAGCAGTAATATAATTTAATTCATTTATTATTATTTGTTACATTTGCACAGTGACTTGTTCCCTTTTGTAGTCCCTGCAGTACTAAAAGTACCGAGAAGCAATCGTGTTGAGGTCTTTTTTTTTAATTTTATGAAACCTTTGTTTAAACAGCACTAAAATGCTTTTAATGGAAATAGTTTTTGTTATGAATGTACTACAATAGCTTTTTAATACTAAGTTTAGAAAATGTAATTTTAAGAAAGTTCCCATTCATAATAGTAAATAATAATAGCTATATAATGCTGAAGAGGAGCAAATTTTACCACCCCAAGATATGCTTCTTTGGCATATTGGTTATTTTAAGCTGGTATCTTTTTTTAAGATTTTATTTATTTATTTGAGAGAGAGAGCATGAACGGAGGGGAGGAGCAGAGGGAAAAGAGAGAAGCAGACTCCCCACTGAGCAGAGAGCCTAACGTGAGGCTAGATCCTAGAACCCCGAGATCATGACCTGAGCCAAAGGCAGACACTTAACCAATTGAGCCACCCAGGCGCCCCTAAACGGGTTGTTTTTAAGAAACTGCAGACATGAGAAGCTCTGAATACCTAGTAGAAGTTATCCTTTGGTAAGATACACTTACATTTACAAGGGAAATCTACATCTGTAAGGGTGTCTCCCTCTCTGTACCAGGAAGAAGGGGATGACTCAATTTCTAGAAACTTTATCAGTGGTGATGGCCAGACCTAAATCTGCATAGCAACCCCACTCATGTGTGTTCTAGAGATACTCCGGTGATCCTGATAAATGACTTGTTTTCCCTTAACCCCAGCTGCCTCTTTTCCAAAGTAAAGGTCTCAAAATAAAGGTCTCAACCAAGCTAACCCCTAAGGTCACTTCTTATTGAAGTATTAACCAGCCTATCAAGCAGCTTCAAAACCATAAGCCAGATATCTAGGCGACCTATCACACTATGACCCACGTATGTATATGAATCGTATGTTTGAACTGCTTTATGTCTGTTCCGTAAGTTGTTCCTAAGCTGAAATGTTTCTCTCTAGAACAGATTCTACCTCTCATCTTCCTGGGGTCTAGAAACTCGTGGAAAAGTCTCATGAGATTTCATGGATCTTTTATGCTGCTGGTTTTACATTCTTATAAGAGAATTGCCTTCTTGTATGAACTCCTTAAAAAATTTTCTTTTACAGTTTTTTAAGTATAAAGTTTCTCAAAGACTCCTGGTTAAGAAAAGTAAGCATTGCTTTCTAAAGTGCATATGCTGTGTATAACGGAAAGAATATTCACCTGAGAGGAAAAAGGGCTGGATTCTTGCTCCGCCAAAGTCACTAGTCTGTATATCATTAGTATCTAACACATAGCAGACAGTAAATGCTTGTGGAACTGAATTGGAAATGCTAAGCCATTATTGGGAAGGATTTTGGTGTTGTAACACTACCACCTAGTGGGAAATCTGATCAGAAAAAAAAATTCAAAGTACTCCTAAAAGCATTCTTTTGAACAACTTTGAATCAAATAAACTCAAATGTTGGAGGTCTGTTTGTAAACAACAAGCCAAATGTTAAGGCAAAATTTCTTGATCATTGGAGTCACAATATGAGAGTAGGTAATATATGAGAAAAGATATTTCTGGTCGAGTAATTTTGGATAATTCAGAGTAAAACAAAAATAAGCTTTTTTAAACATGAGGCTTCTCAAAGCATTTAATATGCTAATTTGCATTTTGATTCTCTAAGAAAGATGACATTCAATATATTCTTAATTTTGTGGTACACTTTTATTCACCTTATAATGTTTTTGGAATCAGAATTGAGCTTACAATCAATGTCTAAGACTTACAACTATAATTACACTTTTACTGAAGATAAATATAGTGATATGCAGGTTTCACAACCTTTATTTGAATATTCTTTTTTTTTTTTTTGGAGAGTCTCATAGGAATATATTCCATATGACATATTCTTATCATGGATCAAATTTAAAATGTTGATCTAGGGGCACCTGGGTGGCTCAGTGGGTTAAAGCCTCTGCCTTCAGCTCGGGTCATGATCCCGGGGTCCTGGGATCGAGCCCCGTATCGGGCTCTCTGCTCAGCGGGGAGCCTGCTTCCTCCTCTCTCTCTA
>NW_019154168.1:2915544-2965769 GCF_002288905.1 Enhydra lutris kenyoni
TTGATCTAGGGGCACCTGGGTGGCTCAGTGGGTTAAAGCCTCTGCCTTCAGCTCGGGTCATGATCCCGGGGTCCTGGGATCGAGCCCCGTATCGGGCTCTCTGCTCAGCGGGGAGCCTGCTTCCTCCTCTCTCTCTGTCTGCTTCTCTGCCTACTTGTGATCTCTGTCTGTCAAATAAATAAATTTTAAAAAAAAAATTTTAAATGTTGATCTAATAATATTGGAATGGTTATCATGATAAATTGGTAAATTGTACATTGACTTTGACATTCTTACTATGCATGAATCTATCACTCCATTACTGATATGTCATCTAACAATTTATTCCATATTTCAGGTTTAACCCTGTAGCATCAATTCAATCCTGCCATATTTGAGACTCTGTCTGGAGTTAGACCACTTAAGAATCTCTAAAGTATTCTTAATCAGGCTTACTTCAGGCAGCACAAATGAACCCTCACTATCCACTCTGGCCCTGGGCCCATTTCCTGCGTTACACTATTTAATACCACCTCACTTTGCCTATTTCATCTCCATATCCCCAGGCCCCAAAGAAGAGTCTTTGGGATATTCCTTCTTAAACATTTTATCCCAAAGTTAACATTTGTTATAAACAAAGGGTCAGTGTAATAAATTGGAAGAAAGATGAAGAGGTCAGACATAGTTAAATCATTTAAACAAAAATAATTACTGAAAACATTGAAGTAATTACTGGAAACATTCAAGAGACCAATTTGAAGGATATCTTGGTTTGTCTGAGACTGAGTGTTTTCCCAGGATGCAGGATTTTCAGTGATAAAACCAGAAATGTCCCAGGCAAAGCAGGATGGTCAGTCACCTAAAATAGGTAAACTAGCTTGAGGAGATAAAGTGGGAAATGTCATAAAGCAAATTATCTGTTTGAGAAAGTTACTTAATGTCTTTGGGGCTCACTTCACCTGTCTGTAAAATAGGGCTGATAAAGATGGTTACCTTCTATGGTGGTTGTGAAGAGTCAACCAACTGATATACGGAAGTGCTTAGAAATAGTATAAATTACTCAATAAGTGCCAGTTCCTATCATTATTATCCTTGCTATTATTTTATGAGGTACTCATGAATGTGTGCTTCATGAAAATGTCATGAGACAACTACAACTAATTCTATGATTTCTTGTTCTAAAAATATATACTCACTGTTAGGTCCCCAATAATGGGTCCGTGATTAAAGGAGCGAGACTGATACAAAGCAAAGGTCAAGCAAAGATTTATTTCTCGCACCAAGCGCACAAGAATCAGACAGAACGTTCGGGGCCGCACCTCTTACAAGAGAGGGCAACCTCTCTCTGTTTCACAGACTAGCTTCTAAGGGCAAAGGCCATGTGGTTGGGCCTGGCCACGCGCAGGTGGCCAATAAAATTGTGGTCAGAATTGGCACCCAAAAGGTGCCCTGAAGGCGGGGCTCATACTCCTTGGTAACTAGGGAGACAGTATGCGCACCCCCACAGATCAGATGTCTCCACCGGGCCTGACCCACCCTTGTATTTGGGCTTTGTTACCTGGGGCTGGTTTCCGGAACTTGTTTTTGAGTAAGTCCCCTGGGGGAAGGGGAGCAGGGACAGTTTAAGGGTTAAACAACAAGGTTATTGTTTAATGGATGGATGGAAGCGCTCTGGCTAAATAGGTCCTTACACTCACCATAATTTTAACTATTCATCTTAGCTGTCCATTACTTTCTACTGGACATGGACATACTTTTATGAAGATCTCTTGATTGTGATTATTAAAGATAAAATAAAATCTAACCATTGAAAAATTAAGTACTCTGTGGCCTGTAGACTGTCATTTAATACAGACCCTAACAAAGTCTCTACTGTCAGACTACAAATATAAAGAATTAAAGGCCCCAATGATAGTCCATCTTAAGATCAAATGAATGGAAAATTAATTGTCCCCAGAAAGAGACTTTGAGGTAGAAATAACTTACCTAATACCAATTTGGAAATCATCGTAAGGCCAGCATCCTGCTACTGCATGAGTCTAGAAAATGCCATTCCTTTTTGGTAATTCCTACACAGTGATTCTGAGCATAGATAGCATGACAGATCAAGTCTGATCACATTTATGTACTGATTGATTATTATCAATCCCCTAGAATATAAAATATAAGTCAGGGGCCCAGTCTATCTTATTCTCCACTGTGTTACAGTGCCTATAATCATGCCTACCGCATAGTAAGTACTCAATTAAAGAAGATACCAATGTAAGCTTGGTTTAACACCAGATTTTTTTCAAAGCCACATATTAAAAAGTACAATATCAGCCAAAAAGAAGACATTAAACAAACTTTTATATCGTCTCTACCACAGATGCCAGGTTTTAACATCACTTTCTCGTTTTAATAAGCCATTTTTTAAATAGTACTTCAAATTCCCTAAAGGCAAGTTCAAAACAAGCAAAATTCAAGCATTTTCTTCTCAAAACAATTTTAACTTCAGAAGTATATTTTGGGTTTATTCCACAGCTGAGCTCTTCCTCTTCAACATTGTCCCTCTATGCTTAATTGGGAATATTTTTCCAGTGTGTAGATATAAGCACTAGCAGGAATCTAGATTTACATACAAATAGAATCATCTTATACTACTGCTCTATAATTTTTTTCTTTATGCTTATAATGATATATATCATGAACATTCTTCACTTTCAGTACATGTTGATCTTTCTTATCTTATTTTTGTCCAAGCATTTTCTGAGTAAGGGAAATTACAGATCATGGACAGATCATGATATTGTTGACTAAAATTTGAGAACTCTCTTCACAACTACCCAACCTCTCGTGCCCAACCCTCTACAAAAAGGAAAAGATATACCTCACTAGAGACAATAAGTATCAATTTTGCTAGAATCTCCCATTCTATCTCAAAGCAGCCATTTGAGACCTTATATTAGTTTGGTAGGGACACCATAGCAAGTACCACAAACTGTGTGTCTTAAACAATAGAAATTTGTTTCTATACTGTTCTGGAGTCTACAAATTCAAGATCACGGTGTTAGCAGAGTTGTTTCTTCTGATACCTCTTTCCCTGGCTTACAGATGGACATCTTTTCAGTATAACTTCACATCATTTTTCCTCTGTGCATGTCCACGTCCTAATCATCTTTTCTTCTTTTTTTAAGTTTTTTTTTTTTTTTTTTTTTTAGAGGGGTAGAGAAAGAGAGAGAGAGGCAGAGGAAGAATCCCATGAACGCTCCACCCTCCCAGCACAGAGCTCAATGCGGGACCCAGTCCCACAACCCTGAGGTCGTGACCTGAGCAGAAATCAAGAATCAGACACCTAACCAACTGAGCCACCCAGGTTCCTCCTAATCTCCTCTTCTTATAAAGATACAGTCATATTGGATCAGGGCCCACCTTAATGACCTCATTTTACCATTTTAAAGATCTTTTTTTCAAGGGCCCCTCAGTGGCTCAGTCAGTTAAGCATTGGCCTTCAGCTCAGGTCATGATCCTGGGGTCGGAATCCAGCCAGCATCAGGCTCCCTGCTCAGCAGGGAGTCTGCTTGTCTCTCTTTCTCTGAGCCACCTCCCCCATGTTCTGTTGCACTCACTCTTTCTTTCAAATAAATAAAATCTTTAAAAAAAAAAAAAGATCCTATATTCAAATACAGTCACATCAAAGGAACTGGAGGTCAAGACTTTAATACATGAATTTTGGGGGACATAGTTCAGCCTGTAACAGACCTGTGTTTAAAAATATATTCATGTTTCGATCACTTATACATTCAAACATTAATTTTAACAATAGGAACTATGAGACTACAGTAGTTTATCAAAATTTTAAATTAAGTAGTATGTACAAGGGAACTACAACTTTGATTAGAGATTCCAGTTATTGGCAGGAATAGAGATGGTTTTGTTAATTATCATTTATAATTTTTTAAATTTGGATTTGCTGCTCAGCTATGCTTTTATTTACCAGAACAGATGCTTACTGGAAAACTTATCTTTCTTTTTTTTTAAGATTTTATTTATTTGACAGAGAAAGATACAGCAAGAGAGGGAACACATACGGGGGAGTGGGAGAGAGAGAAGCAGGCTTCCCACTAAGCAGAGACCCAGGTGCAGGGCTCTATCCCAGGACCCCGGGATCATGACCTGAGCCAAAGGCAGATGCTTAATAGCTGAGCCACCCAAGTGCCCCCCAAAAACTTATCTTACATGTGAAATCTTCGTCAGAAAACGATGGCATCAATGGCAGCCAGTTGCAGTTGAGGAGACATGATTGTCTAGCTTACTGCACTTGGTAAAAATGAAGTCCTTAAAATGCTTAATATAATCACTTATCATTCTGTCATCCAGGCATTTCCATTTCCCAGTGAGACCTAAGCCTCAATTTCATCTTAAATTTATGCAGTATCTATTACCAATGTCATTTGATATGGCACAACCTTTTCACAAAGTACCTGCTGGGGAGCAATTTCTTCTTGCATAATTTCTACATTGATTTCCAAGACACCAATGGCCTGAATAAAAATCAAGGTGCATATTAATCTCCTGCTTACTTGAATCCTTTTATTCAGGAATTATTTTCCTGTATTAACCTTGGTGTGAACAATTTTCAGCACCTAACCTACAAAATGGCAATTACAGAGCCAGAGCTCACAGGCAGGTTTGAGCTGGCAGGAACCTCACTCATTTAAGGTCACAATGGGGTCAATGGACCACTTGTTTCAGCCTTTTCATGTGAGCTCAAAGAGAAAGTGGAGATTCTCTACTTATTCTAGCTTAGAAATAGACTCTCATCCTTGATAAGGGAGATACAACCCTCTAGTCTACAGTTGTTGTTTAATTTCCTGTGTGTATGTGTGATAAACATAACTGAGGCTTAGAGTAAAGAACATAGGGGAAGAAAAAGTCCTGAGAAAATTTCTTTTTCATATCAGAAGTGGTAGTCTGCACAGAGAAAGATTTCATTTCTTCATTTATTTTAGAGAGAAAGAGAGCACAAAAGACAGTTGGGGTAGGGGGGAGGGAGAGGGACAAGCAAATCTTTCACACTAAGCAACCCTGAGATCATGACCTGAGCTGAAATCAAGAGTTGGACGCTAACCAACTCAGCCACTCAGGCACCCACCATCTGTCTTAACACATTGATTCAAGATCTCCAGTCCTTGAACCTGGGATGGTAGAGTAAAAAAGATTTTTCCTCCCTGCAATATCCAGACACACACATATACATGCTGGTATACACACACACACACACACACACCCTATTCAAGTAGAGACAAATATATATAAGCAGACATACACACACAAACACAGGTGAACAGACCCAGACTTACACAAAGACGCATGCATACACAATAAAATCCTTACAAACAGACTTAACCAAATTTTTTCACTCTATACAAAATGCCTACACACTATATTCTCTCTTAGAGATGTAGAACTTGCTTTAAGGGATTTTATATAAAGAAAGTAGCTTAAATTTGTTTTCCAAAGCACCTTACAAAATTATTTGAACAAAACATTTTCACACTGCATTGAGTGTCTTAACAGTCTTCTGTGGGATGCCCACTTGGGAAATACTGAGCAGATCTTCCCATGAAGTAGGTACATCAGATTATTTTAGCCCAGAGGGTATCCATATCACTTGGAGAGATTTTTCAAAATTCAGAATCTCAGAATCCATCCCAGATGTATTAAATTGAATCTATGCTCTAACCCATTATTTGTTGATCTCAGCACTAAAATTTCAGAAAACAATGCACTTCTCTAATTTCCCATTTCTCAGCTGGCATCTCACTATTAATCCCACACACATACAAAACTCTGGAATGTCTTTCATGCGATGCTCAACTATCTGTTTCTGAGTTCAGATGTCACCATCGTTCTAAAGCCCTACACTGGCCTAGACAGTTGGTCAATCTGATTCTTCTTTCCTATGATGTAGTGTCACTTTACCTTGTAATTTTTTTTTACTCCTATGTCTGCTATCCTTCATCATAATTATTTGTTTACATGTTTTTTTATCATACTGCTGTTCTTTGCAGATAAACTGTCAAATTTATATCTTTATATTCCTAGTGACTTTCAGTTTGTTTAACAAAATATTCAGTAATTTTGTTGTTGGCTTTGGTTTGTTTAAATTAAAGTGAATTGAAATCTACTCATCTTATTTGATTTTGAGGTAGTTCTCAGTTATTTACACCTTATATCCACCTACATTGAATCCTCTATGTAGCACGTATCACACTTAACATATATATATATGTCTCATAGTCATCAGCTTATCCGTGTGTTAAGGACACATTGTTATGGCCCATCCTACACAATTGTGTCAAAATGTATACAGGGATATGACCACAAAGATAATGTTGAATAAGATGTCCACAGTAAGTAAGCATTCAGAACACTATGTTAGTATTTGAATCAGATCTTTGACTCCCAGCTCACTGATCTGTCAATGGCTACCCCCTCCTGACTGAGATATATTAGCCATTAGAGAGTTAAGAAGAGTCCAGGTACCAAAAAGGCAACACCAAAGGTTAAAATAATACTAATGCAATAATATAAAAAGACTAAAATAATAATAATAATTATCACTTATCAACTCTTTTTTTTTTTAAGATTTTATTTACTTATTTGACAGAGAGAGAAAGAGATCACAAGTAGGCAGAGGGGCAGGCAGAGAGAGAGGGGGAAGCAGGCCCCCTGCTGAGCAGAGAGCCCAATGTGGGGCTCGATCCCAGGACCCTGAGATCATGACCTGAGTCAAAGGCAGAGGCTTAGCCCACTGAGCCACCCAGGCGCCCCCACTTATCAACTCTTACTACTTGGTTGAATGCTCTACATATATTAATCTCTCCTTAATCCCTACAATAACCTTACGATATAGTTATTAGTGTCAGGGCAGAAGAATTTCCTCTGCCATTCAAAGGTCCTTCAAGCTCGAAGAAGATTCAAATTGGCATGAGACAGAGTAATTGGAGGAAATAAAATTTAATAGCACAAGTATGGGGAATCCCCACAAACATGGAAATTCCAAAGATAGTTAGGCAAGCTGATGCTTATATGAGCTAAGGAGAAAGGGTCTGAGAATACAATGGGGAGAGAGACCATTAGCAGGAAGGTGAAAGGAGATGTTTGGAAAACAAAGATTTTCCTATTAAGTTTCCCAGGTAAAGAATCAGGCAGTTGACAGGGAAGTAAAAAGTTCCTGAATCTGCTGAGTATCGATTGCTTATAACTCAAAATAATGTTTATGCCAGGGAACCTGGGTGGCTCAGTCAGTTAAGCATCCAACTCTTGATTTCAGCTGAGGTCATGATCCCAGGGTCCTGAGATCAAGCCCTGTGTCAAGGTTCGTGCTCTGCATGGAGTCTGCTTGAGATTCTCTCTCTCCCTCTCCTTCTGTTCCTCCCCTGCTCACATTACCCCTCTCTAAAATAAATAAATAAAATCTTTAAAAAATAATAATAATAATCTTCATGCCATAGTGGCCCATGTTGGGGTGGCCTGCCCTTGGCTCCTACATTAGATTCCTCTTTTTACAGATGAGAAAAATCAAAGCTTAAAGAGTGTTATGGACTGAATGTTTCCATTCTTCAAATTTCATATGTTGAAGCCCTAACCTCTGTTGTGAAGGTATTTGGAGGTAGGGCCTTTGGAAGGTAATTAAGCTTGGGTGACCTCTTGAAAGTGGGGCCCACTGATGGGATTACTATCCCTGTAAGAAGATTCCTTAAAATGCATTTCATCCTGACCTTTGTCTTCCTGGCCTCTGACTTTCCTTACCCTTATCACATATGCTACATTTTACAATGAGCACCATCATTTTTGCAATATTTAATAAGTATTTATTGTGATCTTCCATTCCAGATGTTGGCCAGATTTGGGGGGCATCCTCTGTATCTCCTTACTCTCAGCCCCCAATAATTATTATTTCTCTGGATGTACAGTTTACACTTTGCTTAGCAAACAATCTCTCTGAATTGATTCAGCTTTAGAACTTTCTCCTACCTAGCTACACTGTCTTCATACTCAGGGCTTCTATCAAACCTTCTACTAGGATGCTTTCAGCTACAAGTATGAACAACAACAACAACAAAACTGATTAATGGAGGCTTAAAACAAAAAGATATAACTCATAGTCAACAAAAAGTCTAGGTATAAGTGGAACCAAGCAGTTTAGTGACTCAAAGCTGTCAGTGTTCTAGGTTAAAATCTCTGAGATTCTCTTGGCTTTTATGGTAAAGTAACAAGATGGCTATTATTATTTCCGTTAGTACTTCCTCCCACTGGTCTGCTGAGCAAAATAGACCCTAGTACCTTCTCACCAAGTGGTCTCTCTGTTAACAAGGAAGAACATATTTCTCATGTATTTTCAGATGGTTTCCCTTATATTCTTTTGCCATATGTAGAACTAAGCCCATCTTCCCACCGGCAAAGAAGAGTGATTGGCTTAGTGAGTTATGGGTCACCTCTCTCAGCAATGGGTGGGCCCCACTTCCCTGAGCCCATTGCTACCTGTCCAATACCACAACAAAAGCAAGGTTCAGTCAGCAGGAAGGAAGAGAGGCAATGATTGCTGGGGAGATAAACAGTTGCATTGGCCACAAAACCACTCAAGCCTCCAGAAGCAGGAACCAACAACAGGGCAGCCAGACTATATCTACATCACATTTTATCTATCACTTCAGCCCCTTAGGTACTTAGGAATGTTTTGAGTGGATGAAAGGCTTAGGATTGACTTGAAGAGGATGGCAAAAAACAAAAATAGTATTTTATTGCCTGTACATGTGGGGTGTGTCTGTGTGTAGCAAGAGGTATTAGGGTTGGATACAAGAAACATGAGTCACACTGATTTCTGAAAGATTAAATTTTTTAAAAATTGAACAAAAACATGTAATACATGCAAAAGTATATAACAATGCTTATAACTTTTAAAAGTCACATATGAGTATGGAGTGGTATATTATGTGATGATTATTTTTAGGAAAAACTTCCTAAAGAAAATGAATTTTCTAAGGGAGTCTAGAGGAAGGAAAAAACAGAAAGGAAACGAGTGAGAAGAGCACCCAGGGAAGAAACTGAACAAGAATCAGAAATGCCAGTAAAGACTGTTTTTACCCCCTTTATTTTTTTCCTTAATGTCGTTATTTTCCTCTCCTAGCAACCTCTTTTCATTCTCTGCCAAACTTCTTTTATAAATAATCAACCCACGCTGCTCCACACTCACCTCCTAGTAATTGCTCAACACTGGGCAATTCAGCTTTTAGCATCATTGCTGTGGTACGCAAGCATAGAAAGGAAATACTCTTGTTACCTAGTCTAACACCATCTCTCCTCCTCTTGCTCATCTATCCCAAGACCTGGAATCTTAGGCCAGTGATAAGATGCACAGAGGAGTCTTCCTTTGGATGAAAGTAGGTACTGGAAGAAATTTTGAGTTTTCCTTTAAAAAATGTAGAAAATCCTTAGTCTATCCCATGCTGTCAGTAATAGTTTTCATCCCCAGTGCCAGTTTTACTTACCAAAATTTGCCCATTAGCCTTTCACATTTCCTAAATTGAAGTAATTAGGAGGGGCACCTGGGTGGCTCAGTCGTTAAGCATCTGCTTTCAGCTCAGATCATGATCCCGGGCTTCTGGGACCGAGCCCTGCATTGGGGCTCTCTGCTCAGTTGGAAAACTGTTTCTCCCTTTCCCACTCCTCCTGCTTCTGTTTCCTGCTCTCGCTGTCTCTGTCAAGTAAATAAATAAAATCTTTTAAAAAAAATTTTTTTAATGAAGTAATTAGGAAAGAGTATTAGCTCAGCATATTTTTAATGGAAAACAATCATGAAGATAGAAAAATACAAGACACAAGCCCAAGACCAAAAGAAGTGTAGAGTATTAGATAGCATTCCAAGAGATTGAATAAATCCCTCAAATTCTTGGGTCTCAGTTTTCCCATATTTAAAACAGGAAGGGAAAAGGAGTTAAAAATATCTCTATAGGATTTTTCAGCCCAAAGGTTTGTAATTGTATCAAAGTTCTGTCTCAATATATCACCAATAACCCTGCTAGCTGTTACATCTAGTATTCTTTGATCTTTTCTGATTTTGCATTGCCTCTGCAGCAGTTGGTACTTTTGACCACATTTTCTTTTTTCCCTTGATGTAAGTGAAGGGTTGTGATTTTCTTAAGAACAAGTGACACTTCAGAGCACTGCATATGGTGGTATATGGTGGGTATTTCCCAACCCACTACATCCAAAGGGCATTATCCCACTCAAAGACATCGCATCTATGCATATATTATAAAATGTTTTCCACTGATGACAGTAAATGTTCCTCCCCCCCCAAAAAAATACAAGTGTATTATGATGATTTTCTTTCTTTTTTTTTTTAAGATTATTTATTTATTTATTTGACAGAGAGAGATTACAAGTAGATGGAGAGGCAGACAGAGAGAGAGAGAGAGAGAGAGAGGAGGAAGCAGGCTCCCCGCTGAGCAGAGAGCCCGATGCAAGACTCGATCCCAGGACCCCAAGATCATGACCTGAGCCAAAGGAAGCGGCTTAACCCACTGAGCCACTCAGGTGCCCCTATGATGATTTTCTTTAAAGATAACCTTTTCTAATTCATGTGAAGGGTCTTGTAGGCTGGCAGGACATGGTAGCAATGTTGATGGAACAGAATGAGTTCAGTCTCAGCCCAGCTATTCGGACTTGAAACTTTACTGTCATCTCTGACTATTTCCTTTCCTCAACAAATGCCCAGCATATATTCAATTAACTTTTTTTGAGCATTCACACTTTCTAAATTTTAAAAAAATAAATAAATAAAAGCAGTAGTTCACACAAGCCAACCCTATTAATTCTACCTTCCTCTTCATTTCTCCAGCGACAGTATTTGTCTGTCTCCCTGCCTTGGTCTCGTCTTCCATGCATATGTCTTCCATACCACTACCAGTTACATCTCCCCAAGACACAGACCTGATCATGTCTTTTATTTTCTTGACAACAACCACTTATTGCTGAAGAAACGGTAAGAGTCATCCATGATCTGGCCCTACTCTAGTCTTCCAGCTTTATTTCATGCTTAGTGGATACTTAATATATCCTCATCAGGAGAAAAAAGTACAGAATGACTTGGGAAAAGGACAATTATTATTGATGTATTGATGTATTAATTTATTAATGTAAATGTTTATGGCCTAAACAGATAGAGTTTTGCTCAATCCATTTTAACATCCAATTGGGTAAAATAAGTGAAAACTCAATCCTCCTATTTGGTGTCTTTAGATAATTTCGCAGATATTTATAAAGTTTCCAGTATTTCAACCCAGGGACATGTTCTGTTTAAGGCAAAGCAACCTATTATTTCTCATTTTGGAATTGTTTATTACTGAGAGGCTGAAGAAAACTACTCATCAAACTCTCCCTATTATTCACCTATGAATGGGAAATCTAGAGGATGCCTCATCACTTAGTCATTCACAGATTTTAGAACATTTAACTCAAAAAAAGATGCTAACTCATATAAGTTCTCTCCTTGTTATTTCTGATCATTAAATTGTCTGTGGCAATAAATCCGTGACCCACCATATCAGCTGACAGCTGTATTTAGTTTTCATATAAATTTTCCTTCTGCCAATTGTCTAAATATATCAGGTTTCTACTTATGACTTAAAATGAGTAAGCATTAAGGAGCTAAACTGAGGACTGGTTCTTGCCCCTACTTAGAAGGTAGCTAAATCTAGAATTTGAAAATGCAATATATTCCTTTTTGTTTTCAGAATTTAAAAGCATAGGATAGACATAATGAATAAAAAATAAGAAAATAACATCTGAGAGACACAGGAAAATAAGTAAAGAGCACTTCCCTGTGAGTGGTGGTTTTGTTGTGTGGTTTTCACCTCAGCACGGGTAGCCCGAGAACAGTGGCTAATGGAGAGGTGCACGCAGATGGTCTTCAATCACAGCAGCTGGTTTCCCATTCAGAAGGATGGTCCCATGGGGTGCCTTGGTGGCTCAGTGGGTTAAAGCCTCTGCCTTCAGCTCAGGTCATGATCCCAGGGTCCTGGTGATCAAGCCCCACATCGGGCTCTCTGCTCAGCGGGGAGCCTGCTTCCCTTCCTCTCTCTGCCTGCCTCTCTGCCTACTTGTGATCTATCCGTCAAATAAGTAAATAAAATCTTTAAAAAAAAGAAGAAAGAAGGATGGTCCCTGGGACCAAGGATAATCCCATTTTTTTTTTCTATTTTTCTTTTTTTACAATTGAGTGTTCTTTTTCTTCCAGTCTGTTGGAGCACCACAGTCCAAGTAACTAAATACACTTCTCTTGTCCACTTGCCAATTAGTTGCCCAACTTCCTCCTCTTTTGTTTGTAATTTGGGTGTGTCGCATTCTGCTTAGCAAATCCATTTCTTTAAACTGTGTATATCAAATTTTTATAAACCCAGTCATAGTATAAATATACTGGTGAGGTCACCATTTAAAGAAAATCTTTGATGAATGCTGTTATTTGGTAAAAATCCCAAAAGCCACCTCTTAATTCCCTTTTACTATAAAATCCGATTTCCACTTACTGAGTTGCATAAAGCGGGGTAGATCAATAAACATTTTTGGTTGTTGGAATAAGAAAGCTTTCAAATCTACTTTTACTTTGTTTTTAATCAAGACTTTTTGAAAGTTCTTATCCTTTAGATAGATACCTAAGTGTCAGTTCACCACAGATGTTTATGAAAAGGAGCGTTCACCTTCATCTTGGTCTCATGAGTTTACTTGGCACGCACCCGAAGTATTCTCATTTCAGTCAAGTTTATAGTGGTTCCTCATTTCATGAGTCACATTGTTTTAAGACATTCAGTCTTTGCTTTTGTATTTCTTTTTTTTAAGATTTCATTTATTTTGAGAGAGAGAGAGAAAGAGCAGGAACAGAGGAGGAGGGGCAAAGGAAGAATCAGACTCTCTGCTGAGCAGAGAGCCCTACTGAGGACTTGATCCCAAGGTGCTGGGATCATGACCTGACAGGAAGGCAGATGCCCAACCAACTGGGCCACCCAGGTGCCCTGAGTCACATTGTTTTAATATATGGATAGTTTCATCAGCATTATCATAGTTTCTGCATGTAGAGTTGAGTTTAGACTTTTTTTCACTTCATGGAAACCACCTGGTTCTAGCAATAACTAAACAAAGGTGTATGTATTGGATAGCACTCAAAGGATCACATGTCAGGATCAAGTTTTATTTGTTGTTTTTTCATTCTTTCAGCATTTCTGGTGAATGAGGTATGCAGAAACTAAAGAACAAATTGTCTAACTGGTGAGGTGAGGGGGAGGGAGTAAGAAACAATCCCCTGTTTAAGTTAGTTCATTTAAATATAAAAGTCCCAAATAAAAAGGAAGATACCCTATAACAACCACTTGATGTCACTGCTGTATCTTATCTCCAGCTTCAGAGGCGGCTAGAAGTTGGCTCCTCTGTAAGTAACCAGAAAAGAAAAAAGAGACAAATGGACTTTTAATCTTTTTTCATGGACATTTTTAAAAAGCTGATGATTGTTTCAGTTTTAAATTGGGTTATTCCACCATGCTTTTTTCTTTTCTTGCTCTGCAGAGAAAAGGGAATTCTGTGTAGGGACTGAGCAGATACTAATGGACAAAGACAAATACGTCATTCCCATGTCTACTGTTCTCAAATTAACCATGTATCAAAATTCATCTAGGGATCTTTGTATACAAACACAGCTCACTGGACTATACCCAACAGTTATAAAATCAGAATCTCTGGAGCGAAGCATAGGCATTTACATTTTTATAAGTCTCTAAAGTAATCCGAATATCAGCAAGGTTTGGGAATTTCTGTTCCACTTTGTGCTACACTTCTGATTTATAATATTAGGGAATGTAAGCTGACCTGGTTTTCTATATAACTAAAACAGTTCACATTTTCAAATCCTTTTATGTCACTTAGAACCAACTTTTGGGATACACCCTATCCCTCATTCAAACCTCTCTTTCATCTCTTTACCTTGATATCACCTCTTTATTTTTCTCTTCCTTAAGTGTTACACAGTATATATTCTCATAATTGCAATAGTTATATATTTTGCTTTACTTACATGTCTATTTTTCAACTGAAGGAAAGCTGAGCTATGTTCCTTTGCTGTTTTATCCTCCCTTTTATGGCAAGCACTATACTAGTTCCAGCATTATTCTTAATAATAAAAACAAACTCCATTACTAAATTTATACATCGTTATATGTCGAATGTATTTTTTAGAAAAATAACTCCCTTTTCTGGCCAGTTTTATGCTTGATCCTATGTAAACATTTCACACATATTTGTACATTCTCTCATAAAACCCTATGTGACTACCATTAACAGATCTTTACAAATGAAGAAATTGAGGCCAGAAGTTTGTCTCCCACCCACACACCCCAAGCTTAAAGTCATAAATTCTAATGCAAATACCTTCTTTGGTTTTTGCTCTTTTATTTATTTATTTTTTAGATATTTATTTGTTTGTTTATTTATGTGTGAGAAAGACAGAAAGAGCACAAGCAGGGGCCACAGCAGAGGCAGAGGGAGAAGCAGGCTCCCCTCTGCACAGGGAGCCGCACATGGGGCTCCATCCCAGGACCCTGAGATCATGACCTGAGCCAAGAGCAGACACTTAACCAACTGAGTCACCCAGGCGCTTCGATCTGTTTTGTCTTATCAGATATATGTTCACCGTACTGCTGACCGATTTTTTAAATACTCACTTTGCCAACTTCAAGGAAAATTAGACTACAAGTTAAATATAAGAGCCCTGCATAATGATTGTAATATGCAATCTTCTTGATGAGACATAGCATTTCTGGTTAGTAGGAAAGACGAGTCAATGACAAACCCAGAACTGTGAGTCAACTGCTGTGTGACAATCCAACACATTTAGGACATTTCCTAAAATTTTGCAGAGTGAGGGACAGAAAAACCCATACCTTGGACAAAGAACACAATTAGTGGCCCTGCCATGAGCTGATAAATTGAAGACTGTGATGCCTTCTCATGTTCTTTCAACAACTCAGTGGCCTTTCAACTCTTCTGTAGAACACTTCAACAATCTCGAGTTTTTTCTTTGCTTTTAGACTTCAAAGGAGATTTGTGACTGAAAACAGATCATTTATGTAAGTAATACTGATTCAATTTTAGCATACTGCCTAATTCTGCCTTTTTCCTGACATAACAACTGGGAAGAATATCAAAGCAAAAATTGCATTGCTAAGTCTGCGAATAGCCAAAACAATGATTATACTAGTACCAGATACTTGAAACACTGCCAATAGAAAGAAAACAGATATCATTCATTTTGCTAAGTAGACTAAAATTGAAAAAGAAATTCTGAATCTATGCTAGATACCAGGTCCTGTATCTGGTAATCACCCAGCTATGATTTTTTTTTTTAAGTTTAAGTGAAATCCGTGTAACATAAAACTGATTTAAAGTGAATAATTCAGTTGCATAAATTACATTCACAATACTGTACAACCACCATTTCTAACTAAATTTCAATGTCTTTTTTTTTTTTTCGGTTTCAACATTTTTATCACTCCAAAGGGAAACTTTGTAGTCATTAAGAAAATTCTCCTCTTACCCATCTCCCAGTTCCTGGCAACAAACAATCTGCTTTCTGTCTCTACATATTTACATATTTCCGATATTTCATACAAATGGAATCATACAATATGTGACATTTTGTGTCTGACTTCTTTCACGTAGCAGACTGTTGCAAGGTCCATCCGTGTTGTAGCATATATCGGTACTTCATGCCTCTTTATGGCCGAATAACATTTTATTCTCTGTGTTCATCATGACTTTTTTTTCATTCATCTGTTGATGAGCATTTGGGGTGTTTCCATCTTTGGCTAATTTGATTAGTGCAGCTATGAACATATATGTATTTATTTGAATAGCAGGGTTTCCTTTTTTTTTGAAGTATAGTTGACACACAATGTTACATTAGTTTCAGGTGTACAACATAGTGATTGAACATCAGTATACATTATGTTATATTCATAACAAGCATAGCTACTACCTGCATTGTACGACAATAATACAATGACATTGACTATATTCCCCATGCTGTATGATTAATCCCCATGACTGATTCATTCCCAGGCCATTCCAGAGATTATAAATAAAGAGATCAGAATCTCAGATTCATACCTCAGAGCACCTTTACTCGCCAAAACTTTCTATGAATGACTCTTCACTGACTTCTACAGTTTTCTCATAGGGTCCCCAGAGACACTTTCCTTTTAAAAAAAAAAAAAAAATCATACATTATTTAAGTTTGAGATGTGGTGTTTGTTGTATAAGGCATAAAATCTACTCCCAACATTAAGGCCTTTGTGAATTCAGACCTCAACTACATTTCTCAGTTTATGGCCTGCTAATCCTCTTTATCTGTGGTTTCCAAACTTGGCTGTTGATCAGAATCTCCTTGAAAGCTCTTTCATGCCCACAGATTCTGATTTAATTGGTCTGCACTGGAGCTCAGGAATCTGTACAATTTTTTTTAAAGATTTTATTTATTTATTTGACAGAGAGAAAGAGAGCAAACATGAGCAGGGGGAGAAAGAGAAGCAGGCTCCCCACTGTGAGGCTTAATCCCAGAATCCCAGGATCATGACCCGAGCCAAAGGCAGACACTCAACTCACTGAGCCATCTAGGCACCCCAATCCATACAATTTTGAAATTTCCTCCTTGAGAATGTCCAATGGAAAAAAGACAGTCTCTTCAACAAATGGTGTTGAGAAAACTGGACGGGCACATGCAGAAGAATGAAACTGGACCATTTCCTTACACCACACACAAAAATAGACTCAAAATGGATGGAAAACCTCAATGTGAGACAGGAATCCATCCAAACCCTTGAGGAGAACATAGACAGCAACCTCTTCGACCTCAGCTGCAGCAACATCTTCCTAGAAACATCGCCAAAGGCAAGGGGAAGCAAGGGCAAAAATGAACTATTGGGACTTCATCAAGATCAAAAGCTTTTGCACAGCAAAGGAAATAGTCAATGAAACCAAAAGACAACTGAGAGAATGGGAGAAGATATTTGCAAATGACATATCAGATAAAGGGCTAGTATCCAAAATCTATAAAGAACTTATCAAACTCAATACCCAAAGAACAAATAATCCACTAAAGAAATGGGCAGAAGACAGGAACAGACATTTCTGCAAAGAAGACATCCAAGTAGCCAACAGACACATGAAAAAGTGCTTCACATCACTCGGCATCAGGGAAATACAAATCAAAACCACAATGAGATGCCACCTCACACCAGTCAGAATGGCTAAAATTAACAAGTCAGGAAACAACAAGTGTTGGTGAGGATGCAGAGAAAGGGGAATCCTCCTACACTGTTGCTGGGAATTCCAGTGCTGCCACTCTGGAAAACAGCATGGAGTTTCCTCAAAAAGTTGAGAATAGAACTATCCCACAGGGGCACCTGGGTGGCTCAGTGGGTTAAAGCCTCTGCCTTCGGCTCAGGTCATGATCCCAGGGTCCTGGGATCGAGCCCCGCATTGGGCTCTCTGCTCAGCGGGGAGCCTGCTTCCTCCTCTCTCTCTGCCTGCCTCTCTGCCTACTTGTGATCTCTCTGTCAAAAAAAAAAAAAAAAAAAAAAAAACTATCCCACAACTCAGCAATTGCACTACTGGGTATGGACCCTAAAGATACAAATGTAGTGATCCAAAGGGGCAAGTGCACCCAAATGTTTATAGCAACAATGTCCACAATAGCCAAACTATGGAAAGAGCCTAGATGTCCATCAACAGATGATTGGATAAAGAAGATGTGGTTTATATATACAATGGAATATTACACAGCCATCGAAAACCATGAAATCTTGACATTTGCAACAACGTGGATGAAACTAGAGGCTGTTATGCTAAGTGAAATAAGTGAAACAAAAAAAGACAATTATCATATGATCTTACTGATATGAAGAATTTGAGAAACAGGACAGAGGATCATAGGGGAAGAGAGGGGAAAATGAAACAAGATGAAACCAGAGAGAGACAAACCATAAAAGACTCACAAACTGAGGGTTGCTAGAGGGAAGGGGGTGGTTGGGATGGGGTAGCTGAGTGATGGATCATTTGGGGTGTTTCCCCAAATGAGGGTAGGGTAGGTGCTACGGTGGGTGCTGTGAATCGTGTTCAAGACTGATCAATCACAGACCTGTACCCCTGAAACAAATAATACATTATATGCTAATAAAAAAGTTTCCTCTTTGATTCTATTTTTTTAGATTATATTTTTATTATTTATTTACTTGAGAAAGAGAGAGTGAGTGAGTGAGAGAAAAAGAAGGAGCTGGGGAAGAGGGGGAAAGGTGGGGGAGAAGCAGACTCCCCACTGAGCAGGGAGCCAAACTGGCGGCTTGATCCCAGGACTCCAGGATCATGAACTAAGTGGAAGGTAGACACTTAACTGCTTAACGGACTGAGCAACACAGGCGCCCCTTCTCTTTGATTCTAACGTTCAACTGGTTTGGGAACACTAGCCAGATTTATTCTAGTCAGACTAGTTTCTTTATCAGTCTTCCAACAATCACACTTTTCCATCTCCACACTTCTATCCACCTTCTTAAAACGCTCTGCCGCTTTCCACGTAATTAAACCCTACCTACCCTTAAGATCCAGCTCAACGAATACCCTACCATAATCTCTATACTTCTTGCACAAACTAGAAAGCAATCTCTTATGCCTGGGACTTAGGAATACTGTTTATCTTTCCTATTCATTTGGCAGACCATCCTGTACCACCTACTTTATTGTTGCTTTGAGTAATTTTTGACATGCTATTGTTATTTAACTTTTAACATGGTTTTGTTTTATCTCCCTATCTATGATGGAAGGGCCTCTAGGGCAAGAATGTGCCTTATTCTTTTTGCATACCAAGTTCCTAGCTACTATCTTGCATACTGCTGGTTTTACAAAACAATCTGTTACTTTGATGGCATGTATCTAAAAATTCTAAAATATGCAAGATAATATTTAGTATTCACATAGTGCTTTACAGTTTATAAAGAATTTTCCTGTTCCTTTGCTTGTCACATTAACCCTAATAAATATGGTAATATTTATTACCCCCCTCTTCAAGGCAGAAGCTAAGGCTTAGAGTCTACTAAGGTTAAATAAATATTTATTTCTAATTTAATTCTCATGCGGTAAAACCAAATGATTCTAAGGAGTCTGGGGGTTGAGGCATAGGAAAACCCATAAGAGATGAAGTCAGCCTTGTTTTGGAGAGGAAACATTAATTGGACCTTAAAAGACAGGGTAGACATAAACTACATAGTCACTGAAGATAGGAGGAAATGAACACCAACAACTCAGGGAGTGAAAAGAATTTTTAGCCTGCCTGCTTTAGAATGTTTGTTCTAGAGTTCCATACTGTCAGATAAAGTCAACTTGGTAGTGTGAGGCTGATGAGAAAGATCTTGAATGCCAGGATAATTAATGCTGGCTTGATTATTCATGCAACTGATTGCTGATGGGGTCACTTTCCCACTTAAGTATTTTCCTGGTAATGTCTTTAAAATTTCACTTACTGAGTCAATAATTGCGTTTTTATTTGTGGTCTCAAAGCTTGATGTTTCTGCTGAAATATATGACATTAAAATATCAGCAAGGCCGTTCAGAATGCAGACCAAAACATTCTAAACATTTTCATGGAAGCTCTTACACAGTCATTATTTTAAAGGGACTTCCTTTCTTACCTCCTCTTCTGTAACACAGGACAACACTAGGATTACTAGTTGACTTTGGTTCTATGTCCAGAATATTTCTTCAAAAAGTTACCTGCCATCTGAGCTATAACACTTTAAGCTTAAAAAGAGAAGAACTATGGGACGTGTGGGTGGTTCAGTCAGGTAAGCGACGGACCCTTGATTTTCGTCCGGTCTGGGATATGATCTCACAGTTGTGAGATTGAGCCCCCAGTCAGGCTCCACACCGAGCACGGAACTGGCTTAAAATTCTCTTTCTCTCTCTCTCTCCCTCTGCCCCTACCCACCTCCCCGTCCCAGCGCTCCCATGCTCTCTATTTAAAAAAAAAAAAAAAAAAGCAGAACTGGAAAGGAATTTTAGTTGCTGCAAGAAACCTTGGGTTGTAAAAATGAAACAAGGGACCTCAGACATGCAGAAATATGTGTTCTGTCTAGACCTGTTCCTGAAACCATGGAAATCCAGAGCTTTCCAAAAGGCCTTTGCCCTTTACAAAATTGCCACATGATCCCTCACCAAAAGGGGATAGCTCTAGGAGATTTGCAGTAAGCTCTGGGTTTCAGGTTCCAGGAGCAAAACAAATTGTGAAAACAGATGATTGCTTAATCTTTAACACATCATTACTCAAAGCTTTAAGTTAAAAAAAAAAAATGAATGGCGATTCACAGACCTGTACCCCTGGGGCTAATAATACATTATATGTTTATAAAAAAAATTTTTTTTTGAAAAAATGAAATAAGTAAATCAGAATCCCATCTTTCATTATAAAGCTTTTTTTTTTTTCCCACAAGAAAAAGATAAAAAAAATTTGTCCTCACAACTGAACTATATTAAAGGGGGTGCCTGGGTGGCTCAGTCAGTTAAGCATCTGCCTTCAGCTCAGGTCAAGAAACCAGGGTCCTGAAATTGAGTCCAGAGTCAGGCTCCCTGCTCAGTGGGGAGCCCGCTTCTCCCTCTCCTGCTGCCACTCCCCCTTCTGTGCTCTCTCTTTCTCTGTCAAGTAAATAAATAAATAAAATCTTTAAAAAATAAATAAATAAACTGTATTTAAGAAAACTGAAATTAAAATGTATTTCTATTATGCATTCATTTAACAAATCCTGTAAGCTTACTATACATATAGATTCTCAGAATTACAGAAGAATTGGTGAACAAAAAGTTTCTAAACCTATAGAACTCTCAAGTCAACCACAAGATCATGAGAAAGAAATCATTGTTGTTTTAAACTCTAAAATGTTGGATTTGCAACTGTGGATAACTGAACTGAGTGTGGACTAGGAGATCTAAGTGTTTTATATTTAGTATCTTGATGAATCTTCTTAACAACCCTGAGAGGCCAATACTATTAATGACAGGACATTCCAAATAAATAACTTGAAACTCAGTGAATTTAAGTAACTTGCCTAAGGTCACCCAGTAAAGCAACAAATCAAATCCCGTACTGTCTGGCCTCAAGAACACATTACATTCCCCTACCGTTCTATGGGGATGTTTAAAATGTCATTCTATGATGATGTTTGCAAAAGAAAAATAGTAGAGGGGAGATGGGCTTTCAAAATCCAAGCCAGATTATTAGTATTATTTTTTAACACAGAATGTAATATTTCCATTTATAGAATTTCAAGTAAATAATAATATATATGGAAAAAAGACACAAATTAAAAATGAAGATAATTTATGAATGAAAATACACATGTATAAATCAATATCTTATAGTCAAATAATTTCCAAAGAATCCAAAAAATATATAATGCGGTAATTTTTAAAATTTAAATAATGCATGACATTGTTAGATCCATGTGATGTTAGATCTTCTACAAAGTTATAGAAAATCATTTTTTCTGAATTTATCTGATACCTTCATAAAGTTAAAAATCACTAAATGTAGGGGCGCCTAGCTGGCTCAGTTGGTTAAAGCCTCTGCCTTCGGCTCAGGTCATGATCCCAGGATCCTGGGATCGAGCCCTGCATCAGGCTCTCTGTTCGGTGGCCATCCTGCTTCCCCTTCTCTCTCTGCCTGCCTCTCTGCCTACTTACGACCTCTATCTCTCAGATAAATAAATAAAATCTTAAAAAAAAAAATCACTAAACGTTGTTCCTGTCAATCCCAGTTACAACTGCACCCAAAACCATAAGACACCTAGGAATAAACCTAAGCAAAGAGGTAAAAGATCTATACTCTGAAAACTATAAAACACTTATGAAAGAAAATGAAGAGGACACAAAGAAATGGAAAAACATTCTATGCTCGGCCTCTCTGGCCATCAGATGAAAGTGGTGACAGAAATTAATGTAGCAGCTGTGGTCATTCCCCCAGGAGGTACTGAGCTCATACATGCCATGATTTAAAGGAACTGTTTCTCTCTTTTTTTAGGTAAACTCTACATCCAATGTGGCGCTTGAGCTCACAACCTTCAGATCAAGAGTCTCAAGCTCTACTGACTGAACCCGCCAATCAGCCCTAAACAAACGGTCTTGAAAGCCTTAGTAACTACGAACAAATCACTCATTGCCAGCCCTTATGGTTGCCCACCTGGTTTCCACCTCTCACATCACATTTGGGGTCTTTAAAAAGGATAATTTCAACCTACATACTGACAATGTACCCCAAATAGCAGACAAGATGAATATCTGCATTAAAGATAAACATCTTAACCCTCACTGGCATTAAAAGTCTCCATCCCAGAGTGGTGTTCCACATGTACATGGTCAGAGCTTCCTTTTCCACTCCTAATTCAATTAGGTTCATTGTATGTGGCTAATGAGAAAACTGTTACCCATTGCCTTGGCAACATACCTATTTGCTGAAAGGAGAAATAAAACCTGAGGTTTATTTTAAATTTTCTATCTGCCAGGTCTCTTACACTAAATTAGGAAATATTTTTTTAAAAACAGTAGATATTAGGGCACCTGGGTGGCTCAGTCGGTTAAGCATCTGACTTGGGCTCAGGTCATGATCTTGGAGTCCTGGGATCAAGCCCTGAGTCAGGCTCCACACTCAGCGACGAGTTTGCTTCTCCCTCTGCCCCTGCCCTTGCTCTCTCTCTCAAATAAATAAATAAAATCTTTAAAAATAAATAAATAAAAGTAATAGATATTAATAGGCTACAAATAGTAACAGGAAATTGTTTCATTCATGAAAATGTGTTAAAGTTTTTTTAAAAATATGAATCAAAGAGTTTTGATGCCATTAATATTTTAATGAAGAACATTAAAGAATATTTCTGCTCTAAAATTTATACTATAGTCTTCTAGTAACTTCGAGAATTTTGTGAATATTGGAATTTCCCATATTGGAATTTATAAATGGTAAAAGAAAATAAAGGTTACTCTGAGGACACCCTAACTGTAGATTTGAAAACAATAAAAGATTAGTGTTTAAGGCTATAATGTATAAATCAGATAAAAATGCAAATTTAAACTCAAGAATTCTTTGAATCCTTATTGCAGATTTTTCAACAGAAGTAACCTAATAATTCAGTTATCTGTTATTTATAATCCACTTCAACATCTCTATGGTTTTACTTTTTTCCCCTTTGATTAATAAGTTTCTATTGATAAATGAAAAACAAAAGAAATGGAAGAAATTTTCAAAACAACCAAAATACCAAAAAGTAGCAGTTGCAGAACCCTAGCCAAATATCACAAAATATTCACAGGACTTTATTTCCATGCCATAATTTGTTGGCCAGAACCTGCCCTTAGCACTTCATCTTAGGGCTTGCTCACAATTTAGGAAGTCAGCTAGGCAGCATTCCCAGGAAATGCAAAGAATATGACAGGACTTGTACTCTGTTGGAGAAGAAACACATCTATTCTGTGTTTTGGGGGCACAATATCAGAATCTGCATAATTCCTCACCCTGTAGTTAACTATTGCTATTGCAATAGGATTCTCACATCCAAAGAGATCCTTTTAATGAGTTTATATGTTTATCTTAATTTCAAAGAGGTTGTTATACTGAACCATTGAATTATGAAAGTATTCGAAAATTATTTTAATTTAGTTTGTTATTTATTTACAGGGAATATTACACAGCTAATTGGTAGGATACCTAGAATATATAATGATATCTAAGTGACTTTTTAAAAGATAACAAGTTACCAAAAGAGTTTGAAAACCTAAATAATTATTGCTGACTAACAGTTGTGGCGTACTCACTACATACCGTGTAAAATACTAAGTGCTTTTAGGCAAGATTCATTCATTCATTCACTCAACATATATCCGTTGTCTCCTGTGTGCATTATTCTAGGCCTGGAGAACAGCAGTGAACAAAACAACATCCCTGCGTTGCTGAAGTTTATATTCTAGTAGGAAAAAATCAACAATTAGGTAAGTAAGACATAAAGCATGTTCAATGGAATAAGTACTACGGGAAAATAAGCAGCAAAGGGAGACAGTGAGTGATTCTGTGTGTTTGTGTGTGTAATCTCATTGAGATAAGTTGACATATGAGCAAACACCTGAAGGAGGTGAGGAAATCCAAACGTGGATCCCAAAAGATATTTGTTAAAGAACATTAAATAAGTACTTTTTAAGTATTCTTATGAACCTCTTATTTAATCCTCACAGCTGCACTTCATGGTAGGTACTTTTATTGCTCCCATTTTATAGGTAAGAAAATTGAGGCTCAATAAATATAAAGAAACTTGTTGAAGGCTGCACTATTCACAAAGGCAAGATCAGATCTGAACCCAGATCTGCCTCCCCCACAAAGGGTGAGTGAGGCTTTTAGCCATCTTCCTCCTGTCGAATCACCTGCATACCCCATAACAAGATTTCTACAAGTTCAATATCGGTACCTACCTAAGAAGATAGTGAATTACAACATCAACTTAAAAAAGAAAAAAACCAACTTGAGAGGAAAAAAGTAAACGAAGTTTGGTTCAGTCAAATAAATTTTTAAAAATTCCTCTCTAGTCCCCTGGTGAGGGGTCTAGATAAAGGCAGAGCTGTCCTTGTACATTATGGCTCTCCAGGCACAAAATCAAGGATACCTCAGCGGGTCTTATGAAGGCTGGTACTGAAATGTCTTTCAGTGCAGCACTATCAGGGCTGCAAGAAGAGGCCATGAGTAGGGAGAGGGGGAGAGAAAAAGGAGAGGACAGGAACTGAGTCTGATGTTGGAAGTCTCTATCACCACTTCCCCTTCAGTTCACTGATCTTTTCAATTGAATCTCAGCACCAGGGCTGAATGTTTACATCTGGCTGTGGAACTGAGCCCTTCACAAGGTAAAATCTACTGCAGGAAGGTCCTGCTGTGAGGAATTAAGACCATCCACAGGACTTCACTTAAGCATTACATTGCCCAAGGCCTTAGACTTGTGGCCAGCTGAGAAAGACCGACAGAACTATCACCACTCTACTGTCTAGGCTTTGGGCCCCTTGATTCCCTCTTTACTCCCTGGAAGCACGTGTACCTGGGTATGAAGTGTGTGTGTAAGGGTAGAAATGTATGCACAGGAGAAGGGGAAAGCTGTGTTCTCCAGCCACTCCAGACCTGAACAAATGGAGTTTTGCAGTAATTGAGTGATTTGAGGGAAAGTGAACATACAAACCCAAGCAATTAAGGGGAAGATTATCTTACTTAATACCAGGGATAGATGTTTTTCTTTTTGCCTTTCAAGTCCAAAGAGGAAAATCAGGACGAGTGACTTGCTGTAAACTTTAAGGTCAAGGACCCTTTCTGTTGAGCTTGGCTCTCAAGTTCTCAGTAGTCAACCGCACGTGAAACATAATTAATAGCAAGATAAATATAAGTTGTGGAAGATACAATGGAAAGTCAGAGGCCACTTCCATGGGCCCTCTACAAAAACCCCATCATAAACAGACTTAATCAACGTTAGCAGGGCTGTTAAACAGTATCACCTACTAAAAGCATGCTCTTCTCTAGAGCTCTTATTGGAGTTTCTCTCTGTGGGCGTGTTCGTAAGGGAGTGGGTGAGCAAGAGTGTACTGGGTACAATTTGTGTATTTACAAGAGAAAACAGAAGCTCTGAATGAGGAAGAACATATGTTTCTGGGACTGCATCTGTGCAAAAAGTATATAGCCCCTGAAGTTGTACGGGGGAAAAAAAAAAAACCTTTAAAAAAAGTCTTTTATTTCACACACATCATCTTCTTGACACCGTCCCCTCCTACTGCCCTTCCTGCCTGACCTTTCTCACCCTCAGGTCCAGGAAAACCATGAAATGTTGAACAGTCTGGCAGAGGCTGCCTAACCAGATAAACTGCTCACTCGGGGATCCCACAAGCAAATCTTAGCACAGGATCATAAGTGACTCTCCAGGGCGCACCTGCCTAGAGGGCGGCCGCTTCTGCAATTAAGCGGAAATCACATCCTCTGCCAGAGCGGCGCGGACGCGTAATGCTGCAACCAGAGCCGGGCGCGGCCCCGGCGGGCGGAATCCTAGGTGACTCGGTGGGTTTGCGCGGCCCCGGGCGGACCGCGCCTCGCACCCATCTTCCCCGCGGGGCGTCCAACCCGCCAGGTGTCTGCGCGCGGCCGGCCCCGCCCCCGCTCCCAGGCCGTGTGGGTAGCCGCGCCCCCTGCCCGGGTGGATAGAGGTGGGGTTCGGTGGGAAATCTGGGCCTCTGCTCTCGAGGCCGCGCTCTCCCCGGCCCGGGCCTCTAACCAAGCGTGGGGGAGGCGGGGCCGGAGGCGGGGCCGGGGCGGCGGGGCGGGGCTTGCGCCAGTGCCCGGGGCTCCGCGGCAGCTTCGTCCGCAGGTCTCCCAGCAGGCAAGCGGCTTCGTCGCCCCCTCCGGCCCGATGGCAGCCCCCGGCTCCCCGACTGAGTGCGGCTACATCCGGACAGTCCTGGGCCAGCAGATCTTAGGGCAGCTGGACACCTCCAGCCTGGCTCTGCCCTCTGAGGCCAAGCTGAAGCTGGCGGGGAGCAGCAGTCGCAGCGGCCAGGCGGCCAAGAGCCTGCGGATCCAGGAGCAGGTGCAGCAGACCCTGGCCCGGAAGGGCCGCAGCTTGGTGGGCAACGGTGAGTGGAGCCCAGCCACACCCCGCAACGCCCCCATCCCACCCCTTATCCCTTCCCCTTCCTCATTCTCAGCGCCCTGTTGCTTCGACTCGCTGCTTTCTGAGGGCGCGGGACCTGGTGTTCTGCCCACCTGTTGCTCGTGGTCCCTTTGTATGACCTGCCGCGCCTCCAGACTCAGACCCACTTACTTCGGGAAAGCACTCTTCTAAAATAACCTCTTTCTCAGCTTCTTCGTATACGCATCTATATATATTTATGTAAATATGAAAGATTTCAATACAAGATTTTCACCCCTTCCTTAACACTCTCCTCCCCCAACCCCCACCACTAGAATCGTGGACTTAATCTGGAGGCTCTGGGAGTCTATAAACACTTTGAGATTCTATGCAGAAAACTGGTATGCTCATTTTTTCTGGAGGAGAATGCTCCTAGCTTTTATTAGATTTTTAAGAATCCATACCTCTCTATGAATTTTTTGAATGAGAAAATCTGAAAGTACTGGCCCTCCCTTTTACAACCTGTAAATTGCGATTGTGGTGCCTCGCCCAGGTATTTCGGGGCGCTCCACCCTGTGTACGGAGAGAGTGGTTGGTCTAGGAAGTGAAAAAATTTGAGTAGGAGGCTCTGGGCCAGGGAACAACTACACCATCCCGCGGAGGAGGAAAGGGACTTTGGCCCCGCCAGCAGCAGCTTTGCCCGCCTTGCTAAGGCGAGCAGACGTCCTCTGGGGCACAGCCCTGGTCTCTCCAAAAAAATTAAACTTGGAAGTGAAAGGGGTTCAAAAAACAATAGCACTATATTAGTCATTTATTGGGGAGGTGGAAGGGAAGATGGTAAACCAGCTGCGAAAATTAGAGAACATGATATTATCACTTTCTCCTTTGCTAAAAGTCAGATAATCAAAGTAGTAACTCTTTTATAAGTAGTTTGATTTATTTTCTTTATTATAAAAGCATTATAGGCTTATTACGGAAAAGAGAAGAGAAAACTAATTGAACGATTAAGTTGGGATATCTGTTTCCTGCCTTGTTGAACTCTTTCTTGAGGACCTAACTTGGGCAATGGCAAATGTAGAACCCATTAGGGAAAAAACCCAGCATACCCTGGGAGGCTATATTGTTTTCAGTTTGTGAAAGAATCCTAAAGAATCAGGCAGTCAGTATTTACATACTTGAAAGGTAAAGAGAAGATATTTAGTGATCGCAGTTAATACAATTCACTACTGTGTGCCAAGAATTGAACTATGTAGTTCGCATTCATTGAATCAGTAAGTTCTCAAAAAAAATACTTTTGTCTTAGGTGTTTTAATCTCCCATTTTACAGATGAGGAAAGTAAGCAGTTAACACTCAAGTAAGTAGAAGAATTGGTATTAAAACCACTAAGCCTGAATTTTTAAACCACCTATTAGTTATATTGTTAAGCTTTTTGGTTATTAATACAAAGTGAGATTATTATTAGACCCTGAGGTCTCCCTGGTCTCTTCTCACTTTCCTCTAAGTAAAATTGAGGTAGTTCTGTGAGTAGGGAGGTCTAGACAACACTAAACTGCCACAGTACATGGAAAAAAAGAACCTAAATTTGCATTTGAGAGTGTGACAACTGAGGCTACTTTTTGATGAGCAGCGTCATTGCACCCCTGTTAATCTTTGCAGATTCAGTGTTAAGCTGAAATCAAACGAGGGCGTTGTGCTTGGGGGACACAGGGGGTGCACATTAAATGTTATTTCTTACCCTCTGAAAATGGCTAACCAGAAGAGCAACTGGACAGCCACTATTCAATGAGTGGGGAAAATCAACATAAGGAAAGGGATCATCTTGCTGGACATCTACTGTGTGCTTAACACTGTTCTCAAATCTTCATACGTTTGCATTTCATTAAATCCTTAAAACAATTGCATAAAAAGAATGCATCAGTCTCTCAATATTTATTGGTTTCTTTGCCCCAAACACACCATGATCTGTCCTCCCTATAACATGGCAAATTCATTTTGCTTGATGACTTCAAGAACTATCAAACAAGTCTGTTCTTCATGCAGGGCACTGTGCAGGGGCTGCATTAAAGACTTGTACTTGCTTTTAGGCAAGAAGTTTAAAGTCTAAGAAGGAAACCTCTAAAAAAGTGTTATCACATAAAAAATAGCAAGCAACCCAAAGACGAGCAGCTAACATATTGTGGAGTTGAGAAGTACGAGTCAGACTACTAGCTGAAGGGAATTTTGAAAAGCTTCTTAGAGGAACTGGGATTTTAAATCTCAAAAATTCAAAAGTACTGGAGAGGGGTTGGTGGCTGAAGGAAGACCATTCTAGGAGAGAATAGCGGGAATATTCCCTAGTTCAGAGAATGATGTGGTAGGGACAAACGATGTCTTGGTGCTTCTGCTCGAATGCTTAGGGCAACTTCTTGAATGGTTCTGCCTACTAAGAAACAAAGTGTTTGAAATATTTTGATTACAGCAGGAGCTTCCCTGCAAGCGGAAATACACTCAGCACAGAAGTGCAAGTCAGGCAGAGAGATAAGGCCGCTAACAACACCTACTTACTCCAAAGCCTCGGCTTTCTGAGACTTAAAAAGGAAATCGGCTTCAAAGGAATTTAACATTAACGTGCCATGAAACAATTACCGAGGGTGGTTCATGTTTGTTAATTAAAGTTCTTTGGAAAGGCCTGGGGCTTGTGATGGTTGTGAGTATTGTTTTTATTATTTCCGTATTACTATCATGTCTCTAAAGTTGGAACAGACAAGCGGTTGTTGGAGTAGGGCTGGTCTGGAAAGAGTCCTGTATCAACACAAGAAAAGTCTGGGAAGAAAGGGCCCCGGTGTTAACTGTTCTTAGTCCCAGAGCCCTGGAGAATTCTGAATTGTTGACATACCTGCAAGATTGGGGCAACAGATAATCTGCTGAAAACAGAGATGTGATAAATGAGGCTGATTTGTTGATAAATATCCTGCAAGGGCCTTGAATACCTCAGTGTATAGGTGGGTGGTTTTCATTGTAAATCATTGTAACCTTTGTTGCTGTTTTAAACTGTGCAGAGCATTTTAAAGTTGGCTGTAACTCTTGGAAGTGTCAGTGTGAGGGGGCATGGGTTAGAGGGCAGGGGGGTCCGAGGTGTGTAGCAGCATTGTGAAATGAGTGAGTATATTGTAGGGAATTTTAAAAATCACTTTATAAACAAAACAGAGACATTTAAGAACTGCAAATATTAGCAAATGAAAAAGTTTAAAGTGTCCATATCCTATTTATTACACTTACTTTGAAAGTACTACTATACTTAACACACAGTTCCCCCAGGTGCTTGAACAGGGAAGAAAGTCCTGTTTTAAATTGTTTTATGTAATATTTGTAAAACACAGTGAACAATATCCTAATAAAATTTGCAACTTCTTTGGAAATCCACCATAAAAACTTGAAGCACGTCATTTACTTAGTTTCCCTGGCCAAGATGTTTTGAGTATCTGTGAACAGAGGAAATTCTGGAGAAGGAACTGAAAATTGGTTAAGGAAGCAAGAAAGGTTATTGTTAATAGGTGTTATTGGGGAGAGCAGAGTGAAGGGTGGGAAAGCTGTTCGAATCCTGTACGCATTATTTGTTTGCCAAAAAGGAATTCCAGGAATGAAGCAATTCTGGGAGCAAGGTGGCTAGTCCTTCAGAAAGTGGGAGGGATCATGAGTGGGGGGGGTACAAAAGAGCCGGATGGTGGGGTGGCAGAGATGTGCCCAGGCTGCTCTGAATGTAGTTATGTCACTAGCGCTACCTGATTTAATGTACCTCCATGTCTGCCTAATATTGCCCATGGGCTACTTTTTGTTTAATGTCTAGCAGATCAATTACAGTGAGTGCAGAAAAAGTGTAGGTTTTTAGTTTAGTTTTGTGGGTTTTTTTTTATAAAGATTTTATTTATTTGTGAGAGAGCGTGAGCATGCACAAGCAGGGGGAGCAGCAGAGGGAGAGGGAGAAGCAGGCTCCCCACTAAGCAGGGAGCCCCATCCGTCCCAGGACCTTGGGATTATGACCTGAGCCAAAGGCAGAAGCTTAACCAACTAAGCCACCCAGGTGTCCCTTGTTTTGTTTTTTAGAAATTCTTCTGATTATACTTAATAAAAGGAAATAGAGTGTTAGCAAAATATGGTTACAAAAACTGTATTCCATACCCTTAGAAATAGTGATAACACATCCTTTATGCATAAGGTCTTGAGTGAGAGTGTAGTAGAAATCTTTCAGAATTAGTGAAACTATAACAATGTTTGATTTTGATTATAAAAATTTAATGCTCTATGTGTCACAGATAAAATGCAAAACATTCCCTTCAAGAAAAGACTGTTAATTAGGTTTTTTAAGAGGCTCCTTTAATGTTATCTATGCCCTGTGCTAGGGGTTCCAATGATGGGAACAGAGGGGAATTCATCTGACTTATGTATTCGTGGTATTGTTCACATTGGCTCATTCTTCTAAAGTGTTGTTTTGGTTATTGGCTTTAAAACTTATTTTCTCATGTACTAAAATAAGGATATATACATATGTGCATTATTTTATCTTCAGATACAGTTAACTGATTTTATACTAAAACTGAATTTCTGGTCTGGTCAATAAACGCTTTCTTTTTTCTTCTTTTAAAGATTTTATTTATTTGAGAGAGAGAGAGAGAGAGAGAGAGAGAGCTGGTGAAGTGGAGGGTCAGAGGGAGAAGCAGACTCCCTGCTGACCAGGGAGCCTGATGCGGGACTGGATCCTGGGACTCCAGGATTATGACCTGAGCCAAAGGCAATCACTTAACCAACTGAGCCACCCAAGCGCCCTATTTTTTCTTTTCTAAGAAAATAAACATGTTATTGGCAACCTATCTAAGAATATAATGAAATATAACAAATATGTTGCTAGAACTTCTGGAATATATAAACCAGACTTGATTAATAAGTCCCATAAAAGATCATTTGTTTCCATCTCAGATGATATCCAAGAATTTAAAATTATACAGTTCTTAGACAAATGCTGGACTCTAACTATTTTGTGCATGTACACAAATGTATGAAGGTGTAAACCAGGGGCGCCTGGGTGGCTCAGTGGGTTAAAGCCTCTGCCTTCGGCTCAGGTCATGATCCCGGGGTCCTGGGATCGTGCCCCACATCGGGCTCTCTGCTCAGCGGAGAGCCTGCTTCCCTTCCTCTCTCTCTGCCTGCCCCTCTGCCTAGTTGTGATCTCTGTCTGTCAAATAAATAAATAAAATATTAAAAAAAAAAAAGATGTAAACTATACTTCTCCTGGGGAAGTAAACAGTAGAAGGCAGCGTTGCAAGTGGGAATAAAAAAAAAGGAGGAGAAAATCTTTGTATTAGGGTGAACCATCTTGCTTTCTTGACTTCTTATGGTAGGAATAACAGAATTTCAGATCCTGTTACAATAGAAATATTTAAAAATCTATTTTATATCTTTTGTGTAATGTCATTAGTGGTGATTGGATATTGAACATAAAAAGAGTTGTTATGTTCTTAAACTTGAAGTTCTTAAAATGAGGTAGGGAACCCAATACGTTGTCTTAGATAGAAATGCATAATTTGAAGAAAAAAAGCCTTGAGCATTTGAAAACGCAATTTGCCATTACTATTAGAAGAATCCGCATACTTGGGGCGCCTGGGTGGCTTAGTCATTAAGCATCTGCCTTCCTCTCAGGTCATGATCCCAGGATACTGGGATTGAGCCCCATGGGCTGCTTGCTCAGCGGCAAGCCTGCTTCTCCCTCTCCCACTCCCCCTGCTTGTGTTCCCTCTCTTGCTGTGTCTGTCTCTGTCAAATAAATAAATTTTAAAAATCTTTAAGGAAAAAAGAAGAGGAATCCATATACTTATATTCTTAGAATAATCAGATTTAGGCTTAACACTGTTAATCCCATGATCAAAGTACTGAAATCTCTTGATTTCCAGGAGAAAACGTTGCTTATTGGAAGCTTAATAAATTATTCCCACTAAATCTTGAATCTCACTAATACATCCATAGGATGGGCATAAGGAGGACCACATCAGAATTATTGTATTGTTACCTTTGTCTCTGATGGAGGAAAACAAATGGGAACTTTTCTTGACAGATAATAGGAACTTATAAACCACCAAAATATTGCAGGTTAATACTAAAGGCATACAGATAAGAGAATAACAATAAATATTCAGCATCCAGATGTAGAATCAACCTTGCTAAAAGGAACATATCCTGTCTACTCACTCAAGAAGAGAGAGTCTGCCTACATTAGAGGCAAAGAAATTTTTTCTCCTCTCTATATTCCCAGAATGACAGACACGGGAGAAAATATTTGAACACCTTCCATCCACACCAAGGCAAGAGCAAAGTGTAGGACTGCTGTCCTCCCATTTTGACTCCACTGTGGTGTCCACAGGATAGATGTGGGCCCAAAGCACTCCGTGCACACTGTATTGGTGTAACTGGGATATTTCAAATGGATAAGGATATATGCCTACTTAACAATGAACTTGTGAAGTGCTGATGCAGGGCTCTGCTAGAAACAGTAGTACAAATATGATTCTTTATGTCAGGATGCCTAGAAGGTAAGACAAACTCTTCCTGCTTGAATCTGGCCTCACTCCGACTCATTTCTCACCTCACCACTGGAGTAAACTTTCTGAAGTCTCACTGCATCATTTCTTGATTTGAATTCCTTCAGTTCCTTGCTGCTGTCAACGTAGTTATTCCACTATGAGTAAAATTCTCATTCAGCATGACATTCCAAGTTCTCCATGGTGTGATGCCTGCAACTTCTCAAACTTCATCTTATCACCCCTACTCCTACGCCCCCACCAAACAAACACGTGTGACTTATCTTACTTGGTGTTCCTATTCCTGCCACCCTCATTCCTCCCTTCTCCTGGCCTGGTTAACCTCTTCTCCGCCCCCTCAAAACTCAGTAAAGTGGTGTTGGATAGACACTATCTCAGAGGGTAGAGAGAGATCTTGAATGCAAGTTAAAGACTGGAGATTTGCAAGTCACAGAAAATGTTTCAGTAAGAGAGAAATGTGAAAAATGCAGGGGATTTCTGAAAATACATCTGGAAGATTTGGTGCAAGGAGGATTTTAAAGGAGAAGGGACAGCAGCTCTGAATGAGTTGGGAGGGAAGAGATTAGTCCTGGTACGTGAAAGGGAGGAGGAGGAAATAATGACTTGAGACTCATTACAAAAACCTGTAGTGAATTTTTAAAAGAAAAATAAAGTTTGTGAGTTCTGTAAATTCATCTTTTTGACCATTGTGAGTATAATATGATATTTGACCATTGTGAGTATAATGTGATATTTGTCATTGCAGTTCTAAAATCATTATCAGATATCTCAGAAAATGAGTTGGCAGGAATGCCAAAGTAAGGAGACACGTGGCAGGAATTGATAGATTTAGAAATTTCCAGGATGGATCAACGTAGGACTTCATCAGTGTGCTTAAAATCACATATTCTATGACGACATATTCCGGCTACTCAAATGAAATGCATGCTATAGACACCTGCAGTATATGAGTCCTTTTTAATATGTATTTTTGTGGTTATCTTGAGCAGTAATTTGAGGATTATCTCCCACATGCCATAAACAGATCTATCGGAGGATAACCTGAAGCTGCTTGGGGTGGCTTCTGAAAAATAAGGCCTTCCTTGGGGCACCTGGATGGCTCAGTGGTTTAACATCTGCCTTTGGCTGGGGCCATGATCCTGGGGTCCTGGGATCGAGTCCCACATCGGGCTCCCTGCTCACCTGGGAACCTGCTTCTCCCTTTCCTTCTGGTGCTCCCCCTGCTTGTGCTCTCTCTGTGTCTGTCTCTCTCTGTGTAAAAAATAAAATCTATTTTAAAGAATTGGGGAAAAAAATGAAAATAAGGGCTTCCAGTGGCTGACTGGTATCTGGTGAGTAGCCCCAGACTAGTTGCACAGTGGTACATGGCACGTGTGGCCCATCGTGTGAGGAGAGTTGTTCTGTCCCTGGCATATCCCTTCCCACTATTTCCCCAGTTCCAATTCCTGGAATATCAGCTTTGTAAGAAAGTCCCAGCTCGGCCTTTCCAACCATATACCCAATATACCACTTGGTTTCTCATAGTCAATGACGTAAGTTGTGTTACCTGGTCACAGTAAGCAGCATTGCACAGTTTTTGTTATTTTTTCAATCAGCAAGAGCATGAATAGACTTCGACCTACTTTGAAATATATCTTTGCCATGGTCTTTAAACCAAATTTCATTCATTTTCCAGCCTCAGCAAGTACTCACCTGATTTCTACACCTATACATGCTGTAGAATTGTGGTTTCCACAAATATCTGGTCATTTTTCTTAGAAAGTAAGAACAGAAGTTAAAAGATTAAAGAGATTGTTGTTGTTGTTGTTGTTTTTGTTTTTTTTTTAAATTTTATTTTTTATAAACATATAATATCTTTTTATCCCCAGGGGTACATGTCTGTGAATCGCCAGGTTTACAGACTTCACAGCACTCACCATAGCACATACCCTCCCCAATGTCCATAATCCCACCCCCCCAACCCCCCTCCCCCCATTAACCCTCAGTTTGTTTTGTGAGATTAAGAGTCACTTATGGTTTGTCTCCCTCCCAATCCCATCTTGTTTCATTTACTCTTCTCCTACCCCCTTAACCCCCCATGTTGCATCTCCTCTCCCTCATATCAGGGAGATCATATGATAGTTGTCTTTCTCCGATTGACTTATTTCGCTAAGCATGATACCCTCTAGTTCCATCCACGTCGTCGCAAATGGCAAGATTTCATTTCTTTTGATGGCTGCATAGTATTCCATTGTGTATATATACCACATCTTCTTTATCCATTCGTCTGTTGATGGACATCTAGGTTCTTTCCATAGTTTGGCTATTGTAGACATTGCTGCTATAAACATTCGGGTGCACGTGCCCCTTCGGATCTGTTGTTGTTTTTAATGTAAATCCAGGGAAATAAACCTTGTGTCATAGACACACACAGGCAAAGAAAAATCCTTCACTTGTTCCTGATTCCTGAGTCCTATTATACGGTTCTTGATGGGTCCTAATGTAATTCATGTTTTAAGCTCCCACTGTTGTTAGTAAATGACTTTAAGGAGCCATTTAAATATGAATTTCCCTATACAGATTTCTTCCAACAGGTTTCAGGATTCCCTTTCTCACCTGCAATAACATACCCCCAATTTTACTCTTAAGGAAGTAGTTAAATCTTCTTAAGGTATGTGAAGAAAGAGAACTACCATTCCCAGAGGTTGCTGCAGAAAGGCCAAATAAAAGAAGATGATAGCTCTTAGACTTCTGGGCTCTCTTCCCACCAAAAGACCATTGTCAGCCGACACTGTGAAGGCAACGTCTTGTGACCGGCCCCACAATGAAGTGTAGCATTTAAATCAATATCAGCAGTGAATGCCTGCTGATGTCTATGTATACATCTAACCATACCTGTTTTCATGGGAATTTCTTCTCTTTCCAGCTCTACAAATTCTCATCTTAGAGCCTAGGGTGAACCAAATCAGTTTTTTAACCATTCCCAGAAAGTACTAGAAGCTTGAGAGAAATTGTTTTTTTTTTTTTTAATTTGAATGCTATTCTAATAGAAGCAAGTTATATAAAGGTTTTGTTTGCTTGTTTAGCAGTTCTCAATCATCTATTTACCATAAGGGCAGCTGTAGTTGATTTTTAAAACATGCTCAGATATAGCTAAGAGTCACAGAGGCTTGTCAGTTTGATTTTATAAGCGTATTAAATTTAACCAATTAGGTAATAAATCTGCTCACAAAACCCCCAAACAAACAAACAAAAAAAACTGATTATGGAAGTCAGTTTATTTTTAATCCTAATTTTTTTGGACAATACTGGCATACATAACCAGAAACCAAGATATTTTACCCCTAACAGCTACTTAGGGAGTCCTATCATTCAGATTCACGTTCAGACCAGGAAAGAGAGAAAATTACATTATCCTGTAAGTTCTACACCTTTGCAGTCTTCTGAACAGTTTGGAATCCTTCCACCATCACAATCAACTCCCATCACCCCACCTGTGCTCTATCATTGCTTTTTATTTGAGAAGGTGGAGTTTAAAGTTGTTCTGTAACTACAGTCTTCATTTCTCTTATAAAATGTCTCTGGCATTCTTAGACGGAAAGGTATGGGTAATATTGCCCAATTAATATTAATTTGAAATAGTTCCTATAAATCATCACCTTCTTTAGGAGACACAAGAAGCACATTTGCACACTGTGTAAATGAAATGAATGGCTGGAAAAACCACAGTCCTGCCATTGTGATCCTCAGTAGCTGGGTCAATCACAAATAACCAGAGAAAGTTAAATTCAAGATCACTGGTAAATTTACCAGAATAAAAATTCTGCAGTAAAACACAGTGTAAATTAAAGCATGCACTCTAGTTTATCCCTCTTTTTTGAACAGATTACTTCATGAGAAAGGGTAAAAAACGAATTTTCATAACCCAAATTCTAAAAAACAGTATCTCATTTTTGCATATAGCTTTACAGGTTTTTTTTTTTTAATATTTATTTATTTGACAGACAGAGATCACAAGGAGGCAGAGAGGCAGGCAGAGAGAGGAGGAAGCAGGCTCCCTGCTGAGCAGAGAGCCCGACATATAGCTTTACAGTTTTAAAAGCATTTGAATATATGCTTTCTCAGGTAAACCTCTCTCAGCAACTCTGTTAGTAACTAGAATTATGGGAAACTGAGGCATATAAGTGATTTGTCTAGGCACACGGAAAGTAGTGTAGTAGAGGCTCCAGGCCAAGTCCACAGATTTCTTCTGTTTAGGAAGAAACCTGCCTCATTTTGTGATATGAACAACTTCTTTGAAATATAATGATACCCTAATTTTCCATGTTAGAAAGTCTGAATTTTCATGTTGGTTTATTTAAAGCAGATTGTGCCTGTAAATATGCTATGCTTATTTTCGTTTGCTTTTTCTGTTTTTGAAGAAGGGCATGGCTGAGTTATTACATATGTTTAGTTATTATTTATTTATTCCTCTGAACAGAAAATGACTTGTCTTAAAGATATGTTTCCATCCTGATATATATATAATTAAATTAAATTATTATTAATTATGTAATTATATAAAATTATATTATTTAATATATATATATATTTAAATTCCACCCAGTTCAAAATTTCTTTAAAATCTTAGAATACAAGGGCACCTGGGTGGCTTAGTCAGTTACATGTCTCCCTTTGGCTTAGGTCATGATCTCAGGGTCCTGGGATCAAGCCCCACATCAGGCTCTCTGCTCAGTGGGGAGTCAGCTTCTCCCTCTCCCTCTGTCCTCCCCCGCCCCCAAATAAATAAAATCTCTAAAAACATAAAATCTTAGAATACAGCTGCTAAGAATAAGCTGCTTAGAATACAGCTGCTAATTCATCTTTAAGCCACTATACTGACGGCAAATTCATGACTGCCTAGGCAAATCAGTATGCACTGCTTGTTGTTTGAGACTGGCCTTTTAACCAGTGAAACTTGCAAGCTAAGTACCAGGAGGTACAGGCTTTGCCGCACAGGAAGAGAGTCTGTGATTTAAAGATCCAAGCTTATTTTATTCCTTGTTCCCAACTGTGTTGTAGTTATTTTGGGAACCAGTAAACTGGTCTCAATTCATTCATCTGAAAACTGAGGGATAAATTTCCTTATAAGGACTTATGTCAGCAAATAAAAAATTAATAGTTACAGAGTATTTGGAGTTGCCCAGATGAAGATTCTAGAGGAAAGAGAATGATTGCTTTTGGTTTTCCAATCAAAACCTGTGATAATGATCCCACCAGAGCTTTGGTAAATGGCAGTTCCAGAAAGATTACATTGCAGTCAAACAGCAGAGACCAGTGGAAATGAGGAACCCAGAATTCAAACATGATACAAAATTGCTTTGCAATCTAAAGCAAGTAATTAAGTTTCCCTGTTTATAAAGGAGATGATAGGAGCTGGCTCTGCATCACAGAATATTGGAAAGAAACATATAAAATAATGGAACTCCTTAAAGAAAAGTAATATTGAGATACAAGGAGTTCATGTAAGTTGCTTTAAAAAGCCTTATAGCCCCCAGCAACAATGTGAGTTAAACATTTTACTTCAATAAGCCTGATTATAAAACTCACTGATGAGCTATTTTGATAAGATACGTTATTTAGCTGGATCTTTTCCAAAGATTCTTACACATTTAGAAAATCCTTGCAGGAATCTCAGCTTCAAAATGGAAGTAGTCCCCTATTAACTGTCCCTGAATGTCTGCGGTGAAAGTAGGGGAGGGGTAGTCCTTAATACTGCTGGTGATGGTGGGCTAGAGGCGCCCAGGAAAAAAATTTGCATGGTTTTTAAAACTGTGCCCTTACAGTGCCTGGGTGGCTCAGTGGGTTAAAGCCTCTGCCTTCGGCTCAGCTCATGATCCCAGAGTCCTGGGATCGAGCCCCGCATCGGGTTCTCTGCTCAGCAGGGAGCCTGCTTCCTCCTCTCTCTCTCTCTCTCTCTCTCTCTCTCTCTCTGCCTACTTGTGATCTCTGTCAAATAAATAAATAAATAAAATCTTTAAAAAAAAACAAAACTGTGCCCTTACATCATCAGCCTTGAAACCGGAATTAATAGTTCTAGCTACCGTCCACATATGTTATTAGTATTTTCCCATTCTAGATTGTCCCTGACTCATATATTCAGTTTTCATATAATCTAAAATTCTGAAATGACTCTTTTTGAGACACGGTAAATTTGATTTCTACACCTCCAGTGCTGAGAGCACCCTTGTCCCCGACCCTTCAGTATGAGAGCCAGGATGTCCCCTAGCCCTGCCCAGCTAGCCTCATTTTCTCCACCGGGAGGTGTGGCCTGCTGCCCTGCTTTTCTGATAGCCTGGGGTGAGGAGTCTGGGTGATGGAAGGATGGAAAGGATCAGAAGGATCGCTGAGAGCAGAGCTGGGGCAGTCTCAACCAGCCTTTAGCCGGAGCCCCAGGCGAACATGGAGATTTGAATCTTTAAGGCATTGCAGCCTTTGTTCTGGGGTTGTAAAGAATTCCTTTCCCTCATTCCGTGTCATTCCGTGTGGAGGTTCTCTGTCATTGAGGTTAAAACATAGGGCTACCTGACATTTTGCCTGCCCTTATGGAGAAATCAGGCCCCTGTAAAAACAGGAGGTACCTGGCTTACCTCAACTACCCTGGTCTATAGAAAGGTTACGGTTACAAGCCTACCTACCTCCAGGACCGTTTGAGGCCCGAAGCTGTTTACCAGCCATGTTGTTTGGCTTCAGGAAATAAGACACATGTACAAACATAATTTGGGTGGATTCATACTTTTTAGTCCTCTGGCAACAATCATCCCCCCTCCCCCTCAAAATATGTGGTTCTGTAAAAAAAAAAAAATGTGAATCTATTGTTAGCCTTTGAAATTTTGACTTTATAACAGTCTTGCTGGGAGAGTATGTCGGTATATTCCAATTGTGTTGGAAAGGGACGCCTGTGTTGTTCTATTCTCCACATCCTTCACAAGTCTGAAACCTAGGAGAGTTCATTGAGTATTTTTCCCTCCGATTTTTAAAAGAAAAAGAAATTTTGATTAAAATCAGGGAACCAGAAATTACCTAGGTTTTGGAAATCTGTGATTATTATTATTTATTTTTTTTAAAAGATTTTATTTATTTATTTGACAGACAGATCACAAGTAGGCAGAGAGGCAGGCAGAGAGAGAGGAGGAAGCAGGCTCCCCACTGAGCAGAGAGCCCGACACGGGGCTCGATCCCACAACCCTGGGATCATGACCCGAGCCGAAGGCAGAGGCTTCAACCCACTGAGCCACCCAGGTGCCCCAAATCTGTGATTATTATTATTATTTTTTTTAAGATTTCATTTATCTACCTGAGAGAGAGGGAGAGAGAGAGAGCCTGAGCAGGGGTGGGGAGCAGAGGGAGAGGGAAAAGCAGACACCCCACTGAACAGGGAGCCCGATGTGCTCAATCCCAAGACTCCAGGATCATGACCTGAGCCAAAGGCAGACACCCAACTGACTAAGCCACCCAGGTACCCTGAGATCTGTGATTATTTTGATTAGGTTTTGTTTTGTTTTTGGTAAGGCAGTGGGAGATTATAAAAGAAGAACAAACAGAAAGCTGAGAGAAGGGTAAAAAAGTCGAAGAGGGTGACAACACTGTCTCCTACCACCCCTCTCCTCAAAAAGAACTGTTTTAAGAGACATGCATCCATTGAGAGTCCCTGTAGACCCACAGAACTGAGCAGGAAACACTGCCTCCTACTCAGTGTTTGTAGGGGAGTGGGCTGGATTAGACCACCAGACTAAGATCGAGCCTGGTTCCACAAAAGCACTCATTCGTAGTGCAGAGAATGGTTTCATCCCCTGCCTAACTCACGGTGCCAAGTACCTCAACCCCAGGCTTGGCCCCTTTCAAGTGGATGTTTTCTTTGACTGTACTGACCCACCTTGCTGTTTTTACAGGCTGTCTTATCTACTAGTATTGAGTCACAATTCTGTTTGTCACCATTATATTTATGCACCTATACCCTTCTCAGGAAACTTCAGAATTTCCACCCCAGAAATAGAGTTCTCTTTCCTCCGACTTAAGAAACGGAATGTTTTGTGTTTTTTGGTTTTTTAAAGATTTTTATTTATTTATTTGACAGAGATCACAAGTAGACCGAGAGGCAAGCAGAGAGAGAGGGGTAAGCAGGCTCCCTGCTGAGCAGAGAGCCCGATGACGCAGTCCCTGGGATGACGACCTGAGCAGAAGGCAGAGGCTTTAACCCACTGAGCCATCCAGGCGCCCCAAGAAACAGAATGTTTATGCAATGGACCACCTGAGCCAATAAGTGACTCCCAAATTCCTCAGTTTCATAACAAACATTTTTGGATCTTTGGGGTTTGTTATTGTTGTTGTTTTTAAAAGATTTTATTTATTTATTTGAGAGAGAGAGAGAGATAGCGAGAGAGAAAAGAGCAGGGAGGAGAGGGAGAACCAGGCTCTATGCTGAGCAGGGAGCTGGATGTGGGACTCAAGCTCAGGACCCTGGGATCATGACCTGAGCTAAAGGCAGACGCTTAACCCACTGAGCCACCCAGGTGCCCCCATTTTTGGATCTTTGTGAAAACTGTCTCTCCTCATTCTTCCTTTTTCTTACAAAAAAACTTAACTAGTATTTTTAAAAATACGTTTTTATTCTTAATTCAACTTTTATTTTGAAATCTCATAAAGAATGTTGTGATAACATTTGGTCATTTCCCATATCCAAGGGTGATGTTAAGCATTTAAAAACACTAATATAAACCTGATACTTGTTATTGGTCTTAATTACTTAAATCCGTTATGCAATCTTTAACTACTGATTGGCCCACTTAATATTTTACTATATGCTTGATTGCAGGAAATCTTCACCGAACCAGCAGTGTTCCTGAGTATGTCTATAACCTACACTTGGTTGAAAGTGACTATGCTGGTCGGCGTTCACCTGGTATTAAAACCTATGACATGCTAAAGGTAGGATACCAAGGAATCACCCTAGTTGTCAGATTACCATGAAAACATTTTTAAACTTTCATAGCTTTTTAAAAATTTTGTAGATCTTAATTTTTTTACCTTTTTTTTTTTTAAGTAAGCTCTGTGTCTAACATGGGGCTTGAACTCATGACCCTGAGATCAAGAGTCACATGCTCCACCAACTGAGTGAGCCAGGCACCCCTTCCATAGATTATTTTTTAATGTTTACCTTTCTCAAATATTGCCATTCCCTAAACTAATTATATGAAGATTGATGTTGTGTGGACACCAGGGAAAACTTGGGACTTTATTTTTTTTAAGATTTATTTATTGAGAGAGAGAGAGGAAGAGGAAACACAAATAGGGGAGGGAAGGAAGAGGGAAGGAGAAGCAGGCTCCTCGCTGAGCAAAGATCTTGATGTGGGGCTCAATTCCAGGACCCTGGGATCATGACCTGAGCTGAAAGCAGATGCTTAACTGACTGAACCACCCAGGCACTCCAAAACTGGGAACTTCAAGTAGTATCAAATCCTGGTACAAACAACTAGTCAACCCTTTTTTTTTTTTTTTTTAAGAAAAGTGGCCAACATCTTCATGTGAGACAGAGAAATGGACACCTTATGTAATAGTTCTGGATCCTTGGTCTTTAACAAAGATGAAAACTGACTTATGCCACATTTAAACTTTGTTTCTCTGCAGACAGGCACCACTGCCACTTACGAAAGTCGCTGGGGGAGAGGAACAGCACAGTACAGTTCACAGAAGTCAGTGGAAGAAAGATCCTTGAGGCAGCCTCTGAGGAGACTTGAGATTTCTCCAGACAGCAGCCCTGAGAGGATTCATTACTCACACAGTGATTACCAGTATGGCCAGAGAAGTCAGGCTGGGCACACTTTGTGGCACCAAGACAGCAGGAGATCCACCCTCCTTCTGCCACCTCGATATGCTCGCTCAGAAATCGTTGGTTTCAATCCCTCCGGGGCCATGAGCAGACATCGCCACTATGACACCTACCACAGACAGCACCAGTATGGGTCTGTGAGTGACACCGTGTTCGACAATGCCCCTGTCAACTCAGTGGTGCTCACGAACCCCAGGCCCGGGACCAGTCACAGCATGGGAAACCTCTTGGAGAAAGAGAACTATCTGACTTCGGGGCCTGTCCCTGGGCACCTCCGGCCACTGGCGCCCCTGCAGGTGGTCAATCAGAATAGGGCCCCTCACTCCTGGCACCAGAGCTCCTTCCGCAGCACCCATATGGTGAGGGAAGCCGGGCCCAGTGTCACTGTGGATGCAGGCGGGAGGAGGACACACATGACGGCCGGCCAAGTGGCAGCAGCTGGAAGTGGGAACCTGCTCCTGGACAGAAGCACTTTCACCGACTCCCAGCTCGGGTGAGTCCCCTCTCGGTCAGCGGGACGGCCTGTGCCAGCACATTCTGTTCCCACAACCCTTCAGGGTGAGCTGGCACTTCTGGGGCTGCCGAGAAAGGCTTCCAGAGAGAAGCGATGAAAACAGTGACTTCTCAGGCAGCTGCCTAATTGACAGATTAGCCTATTTACCTCAGGGACAGGGGCCAAGCTACCTGCTCCTATGGCAGCTTTGTGGGGAAATGTGACATTGAGTCCATCTGTTCCAAATTAGATACTGGCTGAAGGCATGGCCACCCCTTGGCTGTGTGAGAATCTGCTCTGAATGAGCGCTTACTCTAATGTAGACCAAGAAATGGTTAATTGCATGCATTGTCTCAATCATTCCTTGAACTAAAGGAAGGTAAAAAGGAAAAAATGCGTATAGCTGGTGCTAAGAGTGAACTTCACCTGCTATTTTGATAACTACTGTTGTAAAACAATGGAGAGCTGGAGACCTAAGTAAGCAAAGGCAGCTTAATCCCTAGGTGTCGCTTTCCTTCCTTTGATGCCTGACGCTTTTACTTTTTGATGCTAGCAGCAGTGATTTGGAGAGAATTTTTTTGGCAGTACTGAATAATTAAAGTAACCAGATTCTTGAAGTCCTTCTTTTGCCTCTCATATTGACTTTCTGGCATGACCAATCTGATCTTTAGAACCTAAGTTTTACTCTGTTTTTTTTTTTTTTTTTTAAGATTTTATTTATTTATTTGACAGAGAGATCACGAGTAGGCAGAGAGAGAGAGGAGGAAGCAGGCTCCCTGCCTAACAGAGAGCCCAACGCAGGGCTCGAACCCAGGACCCTGAGATCATGACCTGAGCCATAGGCAGAGGCTTTAACCCACTGAGCCACCCAGGCGCCCCAGTCTTACTCAGGTTTAATGCTGGAGTACAAATTTCATGAACTGAGGAAGTTACTACGAGAAAGGTTGAGAAATTGATTATTAAATCAGTAACTCCAGAAATAATGATGTAGTATTGTTATGGTAAAACATTAAATACATGACTTTTGTTTTATTTCTAAAGTTGCTTAATGGAAGTTGTTACCACTTATCATCCCTTTAAGTGACTTTGTGCTGTCTGCTCATTGATTGCTCAGACAGTGGTGATAAAAGATGTTAGGATCATCTAATCTTGAAGCAGGAAATTTTTAAAGATTTGTTTATTTGAGTGAGAGAAAGAGGGGGCATCCAGGCAGTGTGAGGGAGGATAGGGGCAGAGGGAGAGGGAGAGAATCTCAAACAGACTTCCTGGTGAGCACAGAGCCTGATTGGGATGGGGGGTGGGATAGGGCTTGACCTCACAAACCTGAGGTCACGACCTGAGCTGATATCAGGAGTCAGATGCTTAACTGACTGAGCCACTGAGGTACTCCAGGAAATAGTTTTTATAAAACAAAACTGAGCCTGAGACTTCTCACATTTCTTATAGAATGCAGATCTTTGTCACTGTGGACGTACTTATAAAGAAGAAAATGCATGAGGTCATTATTTATGGAAGAAGGCCTTTAAGTGGATAATTTAAAATTTATTAAACGCCTGCTACATTCTAGGATTTGTGCTTGGCACGATTTTCACAAAGTGATTTTAGCAGTAACGGAACTCTCATGCCACATCCTCTGGCAACTGGCATTCTTCTCTTCCTCCATCTCCGTGCCCCCGTGCTTCTTGAGGCACCCTCCCACTCCCCAGTCTCTCATCACTGTGCCGTACTTTGGCTTCCATCCCCACCATTTTGTGGAAGTGTTGTCCTCACAAATGGACCGATGACTGCCTTTTTGCTACATCCGAAGCAGATATTTATTCCGTCCTCATGTTACTCAGCCTTTGGACAGATTTGACAGCACTGTCTGTGAAGTTCTCTCTTCTCTCAGTTTCCAGGGCACCAGCCTCTTCTGATTTTCCACTCCCCTCTCGAGCTGTGTCTCAGTCATCTCCGTGTGCTCCTTTTCTGCATGCTCAGAGAGGTTGCCTTCGGTAATCCTTCTCCAAGTCTGAGCGCTCTTTCAAGGAGGCCCGTTTACTACACTTATCTTCGTGATTCCCCGTTTTTTCTTCAGAGCTGTCCTCTATCCTGAACTCTATCGAGATCTGCATATATTTCTAGCAACCTCTTGGGCATCCCCAACTCAGTATATCAAAACCTAAATGTATTAGCTCCCCCCTACTGTCTACTCCTAACCATCTCCTCGAACTGAAGTCCTGCCCCTTACAAACCTGTAAGTTGTACTTATTTTCAACCCTCCAGAGTCCCACATTGTATCGCAACCTCCCCAACGGGCCTTAACTTTTTACCCCTCTGTCCATCTCCATTGCACACATCTCTGTACCTCTGGTCTTGCTCAGTCAGAACTGTCCTCTGACCATTAGAATGATCTTACCAAATCTGATTCTTTCTCTGCCTCGATTGTAACCTTTCCATAATTCCACCAAGTTTTTGTACTTTCTAGGATGGCATACATGGCCCAAGCCCCCGTTTTCACCTCTGCTTATCACTCCAATCCTACTCCCCTCCACCCTTTCTCACCACCGTCCCCCCACACCCCTACACAAACAGACCACTTGGAACCTCTTCACTTAATATTCATTCATGTATTTCCTTTCTCCCTTCCTTCTTCCTTTCTCCCTTCCTTTTTTCCATCTATCTATATCCATCTGTCTCTGTCTGTCTCTCTCTCATTATCCCCAGTAGCTCTGATTTTGCCTGGCTCCTTATGGTTCTGGGTGTAACTCAGATCCTGCCTATTTCCTGATCACTCCCCTTGTAATCTGGGTGCCCCAGATAGCAGCACTGTGTGGGTGCAGAATAATACATGTGGTTATTCATTTCATACAGCTTTTCCTCTAGACTTTGAACTTCTTGAGAATGTCTTATATTTGTATTCTCAGTACCCTAAAACAGAGGCAGACCCATTATAGGCACTAAATAAGTGCATGGTGAGAGAATGAAAGAAGGAAGGAAGAAATGAAACATAAAATCTGTATTTTTTTGCCATTTAAGTTCTTTTTGTGCTTACATTCTAGAAGAAGTATTAACTATGCTATTTTTGGGTTATTGTTTTAATGGACAGGGCAGATTTTATTAGACTAAATTATCAAAGAATAGAAGGAACACCTGAGGGTCAAGAAATTTGAAATAAAGGGTAAGAAATCTATTCTTGACGATTCCCAAAGTTGCTATACTAAAGACCAGAATTCATAAAAATGAACTCTTCTTGAAAATTTTCTCTCTGTGTAAAAAGAAAAGAGGGTATTTCCAATAATAGGGAAGTAAGTCCTCAACGTGGCATCTCTGCCTGACGCCTGTGTGTATGGTGTCTGCGTCTCTTCCTTCCAAGGTGTGCCCCGTGGCAGTTCAGCTCCCAGGGCCATCTCCTGAGAGTCCTGGCTCTAGGACCCCATGTTCTCCTTTGCCCTGCATTCTCTCCCATATCAAACTTTTCAAACCTATCTAGTCCCTGTTTTTGAAATCTACTTTTTTTTTTTTTTTTTTTTTTTTAATGTCTGGTGAAAGTCCTACATATAAAGAAGAGTTCTTTCATGTATGTGGAACATTCCTACAGAGTAGGCAGGTACAATTATAAACCTACATAATAACATAAGGTATTAAATAATGGATCTTTCTTTCCAAAAGAAGAATGGCTGGTCAGACAATTACTAAGGCAGCTGAAAACCAAGACATTGGAGTGAAAAGAGATTCAATATCTGCTCTAAATCAGACTGGTGAAAAAGGTTTAAGAAATTACCAAGTGAAATGTTTCAGATCTGTTTTTCTAAAAATATGATTTTTGTACCTGTTGGGGAGTTGTGTTTCAGCAAATGCATGTCAGACTCCTCCAGTGTACCTAGCACTGTAAGAGATAGAAAATGGAATGGACTATATGAAGGTCTAGGACAGGATCGGTGCAAAAGAAAGACTCATCATCAGGTGCTAGCTTATGGGAATTCGGAGAACAAAAGAGCATTGTGCTCTAAGATTAGTAGATGGAGCCTGTAGAGAGAGGCTCGATCCCTAGTAGGATTACCAGTCAAGTTCATAATATAGAGCAGCACAGAGCAGAAAAAAACCTTCCATATCCTCTTAATTACCAATGTCTTTAAGTTTTTTGATTCTTCAGGTATCTTTCAACTGTATCTTATTTTCCATTTCCATTTTTAATCGCCCAGTTCAAGGCTTTATTGCCTCAGCTAAGACTCTTCTATTCCCCTCAAAACAGTCTCGAGGAACACATACCCACACCAAGCACATTCCCAAAGCAGTACTTTCATCACACTTAAACCTTTGTGATGGGGCGGAATTTGTATTTCCTGAGCATCTGACATCACCCAGGAGCTTTCCATTCATCATGTCACATTGGTTAGGCCCTCTAAGGTGTAGCCCTATTAATGTATGTAATATCTGGGAACGAGCCTGGGGCAGGGCTGCATTGTTAGTCAGCAAGAATGCCGGTTGCTGAAGGATTGCACAGACAAAAAAGTACCATGTTTTTATTTTTTTTCCTATATCATCTCCTATTCTGACCAAAGATATTTTACACTGCTTCCTCTTGAATTTTTCACTTAACATTGAAATCATTTTATATTATCTAAAATGGCTAAAAAAGACTCAGTTCTGGAGAATGTGTTCGGGCAATAATGGGGCCCAGGGCAGAGTCTCCCCCTACTCTCCACCCCCACCCACCTCCCAGCGCCATCTCACAAGCCACATTTCCACAGGCTTCAAGAAGTGTTTTGTGATTGAGTGGAAGGGGAAGTAGGAAAGAGGGAGGAAGAGAAAGAGAGAGGGAAGGAGGGGAGGAATGAGGATAGAGGAGGAAATTCAGAAAAGATCTAGCTGGGGATGGGGACACAGGAAAGATTTCAGAGCTGTGGATATTGGAACTGAGTCATGAAGAATGGATAAGAACGAGGTAGAACGATGGGCTTTCTAGAAAAATCAGAGCAGCTTGTGAGGAGGCACACAGTGTTTAGAGAAGGAAGAAAGCTCAATGTGGTTGGCGGATGGGGTAGGCAGACAGAGCAGGGAAGGGAGGGGTGAAGGTGACACGGAGATGGAGCCAGACTGGGATCAGAATGTAGGCCGTGTTACAGAGCTGGACTTCACGGACGGCGAACACAGAATCTACACCCTCACAGCTGTAGCGGACCTTCTTCAAGAGGAGGTCTTCCTTCAGGGTGAGAGTTGTTTTTAATGATAATGTGAAGTAGCACTGGGTTGACGAGCCGTGGATGCAGAGCTCTTTGTGAATCACGGTCAGGGGAATAAAGGATTAGAGTAATGGAATTATTTGTGGCCATTACAGTGTTGGGAAATGCAAACTTCCCTGAGACATGTGTGACTTATGAAGTGGATTAGAGGCTTACTCTTTAAAAAAAAACAAAAAGAAACCAAAAAAACCTGCATCGAACAGAAGGATATTATTCTCATAAGTGATCCTTCATCAGTTAAAACACGTGTAGCGTTCGAGGGTGTAAACACTTAAAATTCCCATGAGATGGAGAGTGTTAGAGTTTTGATGTTTCTGTAAAGGCATTGGAATCCATGCATGTAGAATATTTCCATCTCTTTTTTATTTATTTTTTTAAAAACTATTAATATATTTGAGAGAGAGAGAGAGCACGCACAAGTAGGGGGAGGGGCGGGAGGAGAGGGAGGAGCAGACTCCCTGCTGAACCAGGAGCCCAACACATGACTTGTGACTTGTCCCAGGACCCTGAGATCATGACCTGAGCTGAAGGCAGACCCTTAACCGCTTAAGCGACTGAGCTACCCAGGCGCCCCTTCATCTCTCTCTTTTTTTTTAAAGATTTTATTTATTTGACAGAGAGATCACAAGTAGAGAGAGAGAGAGGAGGAAGCAGGCTCCCTGCCTAGCAGAGAGCCTGATGTGGGACTCGATCCCAGGACCCTGAGCTGAAGGCAGAGGCTTAACCCACTGAGCCACCCAGGTAGCCCCCCTTCATCTCTTTTAAAAGCTGTGTTTATAGTAAATGAAAATGACTCAAATAGTAATAGCCTACATTTTTTACCCATTAAGTTGATTCCTGAGGCACAACTTTAAAACAGGAGATCATTATATAATTCTCAGTACAGGTGCCCCAACTGTTCTGCTTCATTCTTAATACCTTCATACTCATGAGGTGACACTGGTGTGTTTGAACATGTGTATCGGAAGCACTGGGTATTGGTTTTTAGTCCTGGGTCCCATTACTCTTACCTTTTCACCTGTGTCACATCCACCACACCCAAACGCACCATACAACCTACACATACATAAACATATCTACACATGGATTAGTGAGTTAGCCTGCTATAAGAGGGAATTTATAAGCATACGTCAAAGGTATGGTGTGTTTGAACATGTGTATCGGAAGCACTGGGTATTGGTTTTTAGTCCTGGGTCCCATTACTCTTACCTTTTCACCTGTGTCACATCCACCACACCCAAACGCACCATACAACCTACACATACATAAACATATCTACACATGGATTAGTGAGTTAGCCTGCTATAAGAGGGAATTTATAAGCATACGTCAAAGGTATGGTG